>NW_011336186.1:0-1646 GCF_000735185.1 Notothenia coriiceps
TGTTTTAGATAGACACAGCATGTTTCATATGCAGACCTTATTTTCCTGTTCCATGTTCAAATAAACCATTTTTCAGTGGTACAGCTGAGAAAGAGTAATTTTTTTGGTCATGGAAAATGAGGTAAAGGTCACGGAGAAGTCATGGAAAATCATTGGTGAAAAAGTGTATGAACCCTGGATACTATGAGATGCGATACAGTACGATGCTATACGTTATGGTACAATGCAGTGAAGAGTTATTGCCAATTCATTTTCAATACGTTTAAGGTACGATATGAGACTATACGACACAAAGCGATACCATACCATATGAAACTATAGGATACGAGCGTTACAAACAGTACCATAAGTTACCCAACCAAAACTATATGAGGCGATGCTATACAAAGTGATTCGATACAATACAATACTATACAATACATTATGAGGCGGTATGATTCAAAACTATACAATACTATGCGATGCGATATGATATGATATGACACTACAATGAGATGTGATACAATTGGATGCAATACAGTACGTTGCAATAGGTTAAGCCCCTGTCACACTGTCCCGAAATTGACACCCGATGGACACACGATTAAGGAAATGTTCAAATTCGGCTCTGATCGTAACAACATCGGGCCATTCGTGAGGGCATCTTAAGCCATCGTATGACCGCCGGTGGAGTTTCTCAGACTCCGGCAGCAACTTCGTGAGCGGCAACTTCGTAAGGCACTCGTGAGGGCATCTTGTTATCATCGGTGCCATCGGGCACACGCCCTCACTCTGATCGGGGCGAATGCCCGATGGCACTGATGATAACACGATGCTCTCACGCTGGCCTTACGAAGGGAAAAATTGACACACAAATTCAACACGAAAATGAACCTTCGCAAGGTCCTTTGGCAATTTTTTGGCAAGCCAAAGATTTTGCCACCGCTCACGAAGTTGCTGCCGGAGCCTAAGAAACTCCACCGGCGGTCATACGATGGCTTAAGATCCCCTCACGAATGGCCCGATGTTGTTACGATCAGAGCTGAATTTGAACTTTTCCTTTATCGTGTGTCCATCGGGTTGTTTTATTGCACAACAAAATCATGTAAACATATTATGTAAATAACCCAATTTGTGTTCTGTGAAACTGAAAAGGATATAATATATTATTTTGAAGGGGAGTTGACAGGAGGTTGTTGTTGCTATGGAAACAACATTACGGAGAAAACTTAATATCTTCTACATATAAAGACGGAGAAAGTAAAGAACAAAGTCTGAAAATATCAGTACAGTATCATAATACTTTAACATCATTGTTTGTGTTACTTTCGTTGCAGTTGTATGTCTTACATGTAATGTAAATGTTGCCTTCGTGTGTGGTTCGGGGCCATCTTCGTGCGAAATTCACAATTCCATATCTGTGTGTCCATCGGGTGTCAATTTCGGGACAGTGTGACGGGGGCTTTAGTAGTGTGTTATACTTTATGTTTTAGTGTATGTTAATGGTCTGCAAAGCTTAAAATCCCTGTTTTCCCTCAGAGGGTTTTTCTCTCCCACGACCTGGATTTAAACTAAACCAGAGCTCAGCCATTCAAGGTCAGAAAACACCCCGTTAGTGTCGCTGATACAACAATGCTAAGTAGGTAGAGGCACTTGTTAGGCGCTCA
>NW_011336187.1:0-564 GCF_000735185.1 Notothenia coriiceps
CATGTTTTTGATAACATTATGCCCAACTATTCTTAAAACGTTTTCAGCTGCAAGTTAGATTTTTTTATGTTGCCAGAATGTTATTATTTTAGAGTAGGATAACGTGCTTTACTTTTAAAACATTATGCAAATGTTCTGTGGTAACAATTTACTAAATATTTTTAACATTATTAGAACATTAGGACATAATATTCCTGTAATTCTTCAATTCAAAATTCCTGGGTAACTGGACTGACCACTGTCCAGTAGGATGATATTGATAGTTTACTTAACTATTGGAATTGGAATATTAACACATGTAAAAGGTTGACTCGGAATCAGCTGTGAAAGTAACATTTGTTTATTAGAAAAGGGGAGCTGGGAGTGGAGGTTGGTTATGGCGGCAGTGGGAAACAGGTGTTCCAGGGGGGGTAGAGAGGCCTGGCTGGTCATGGGAGTGTGGAAGGCCTTGGATTCCTCCTGGGAGAGACACAAAAATCAGTGTGAGGCAAAATCAGGCAAAGTTGTTAAAATATCTGCTGGCAAAAAGCTAGAGCGGCATGCAACAAACCGTTCACGGCAACA
>NW_011336188.1:0-5971 GCF_000735185.1 Notothenia coriiceps
ACCACCCCAGATGGGACTCGAACCCACAATCC
This sequence comes from Notothenia coriiceps, assembly GCF_000735185.1. Lineage (NCBI taxonomy): Eukaryota > Metazoa > Chordata > Actinopteri > Perciformes > Nototheniidae > Notothenia > Notothenia coriiceps. Next base: position 33 of record NW_011336188.1, read on the forward strand.
CTGGCTTAGGAGGCCAGTGCCTTATCCATTAGGCCACTGGGGCTGCTTGCGGAACGGTTTTGTACACTGTTCTTTACTCCTATGTAGTCTATCTTGGATTAATCCAAAAAGGATAATTTTTGTCATATTTACCTGATATCGCACGTTATTTTCACTCACATATAAAAAAAAACTGGCAATCCACTCAGTAATCGACACTTAACAGATAATCTTTATTAAATCATCGATAACGGCAGTTTATATATAAACATCTTCTTTGATCAGTGATTGCCTCAAAAGCAATAAAATATGTTTACATTTAGATAAAACCATTATTGAATTCAATTAACCACTTTAGGGTAAAAGGTTTTTTCTAATATGTTAACGAAGTTTACTGAAACTCCCTTTCATGATGACTGCTGACAGCTCTCTCCAAGCAGGAACAAGCCTCAGTGGTTTTTCCACCGTAGGAATGGTAGCGTTAGCAGGTTAGCTCTTCGGGCATCAGCTGTAGGATTCATTTACTTGTTAACGCTCCTTAGATTTCGGTTTTCCTGTTAGATAATGAATTTACTGCCATCTAATCCTCACGGGAATGGGCTCCTCTATGCTGGATTCAACCAGGATCATGGTAAGAAGCGGGGCTGTCACTTATTTTATTTCAACTGGAAATTGGAAGTGTCGTAGATGCTATGCTAAAGCTGCTAAATTAAGCTTAGCATTATCTAACGACACATTTGAAATGTCTATGCTCTTGAGGTTACCGTTAATGCTGCTATGTAGTGGTTACATTGTATCTCCAGAAACGGTAACTTGAATGTACTAAACGTTACCTTAGTGTTAGTTTTGCTGGCCAATTACGTCAGTTAGCCAGCTAACTTAGCTAGCTTTTTGGTTTTCAGCCAAATTAATCAGCCAACCATAATTCAGACATTAACACGTGCTCCCTCAATAAGAACAGTATGTTGAAAGTTAAAATGGTCAATGTAGCTAATGTTAATTTAAAAGCTAACGCGCCTGTTAAATATCACAATACAAGCAGAGCCCTGGTTACCACACCTAGCGCTGGTTAGCTAGCTAACAGACTGTGCGATTAGCTTCACAGTTATTACCGTGTAACTGGGCTAATTTTGTGTTTGCTTCTGCCAAGTATTTTAAAAGAAGGATAGTTTCAGAAGTAAATGTTATGTCAACCACGTCCGTAGTTAAACTCAGAACTGTTTACATGTATATCTCCCACCATCACTACACATTTCGACAGGCCGTAAAGTAAACGTATTCGTTTATATACATGTAACATTAACATCATTATAGTAATTGACTGTTGCCAACTAGACTCTCCAGTTACGTTAGTGTGATGTTATCAAGGCAAAGTGACCAAAGACTCTATGTAATCTCTCCAACATTTTACATCACTGTCATCATATTTCTAATAACGGTGTGCCAGTTTTACATGAACTGCACCAAAGTTAATGATTTGTTAATCCTTGCTCTGTCAGCTATTTTACCACTGTAATGCTGTCCTCATTATGTGTGTTGTCATTACTGTTAAGGTTTAAATATATTTGAATAATGTTGAATAATATTATCCTCAGTGTAGATGTCTCATCTCTTTTTGTGTTTGCAGGATGCTTTGCCTGCGGGATGGAGAACGGGTTCCGTGTGTACAACACAGATCCTCTTAAAGAGAAGGAGAAGCAAGGTACCAGCTCTGCAGACTCAAACGTTTGTGTCTTTCGAACGCATTTCACGTTGGTCACGTTTTGTTTGGGTGTGCACCCCTAACTGTTAATTGAGCAGTTTGTGTAGTTACAGCACATTGCTAATTAAGGCTTTTCTATAGTTCAGACTGAGTGTAATCGCTGTTGATGTGAGCTCTACGCTGCTCTCTCTCCTCTTCACAACTACACTGTTCGCGGCACACATACTTACAGCCAATCAGCTCTGAATTATGAAATGACGTTTTGGTGGGGTTGCCAGTACTTTGCTCCACTGGTGATAATTATTTTGCCGCACACACTGAATACAAAAATACTCGGAGCATGCGCAGTGTAGTTTTCACAGTACACGTTCATTTTGACAGCAGAGAGAGGGGCAGATCGGAGCTTGCCCCACATCGCTCAGCCCGGCTCAATAGGCACACTGTATTATAGACACTAATTAGAAGAACGCAGACTAAAACAGCAATGTACAGACGAATCAGACAACTAAACAGGATCTTATTTTAGGATATATTTTATACATATTTTTGGAATTATTATTTTTATTATTTTCTGCTAACTGTAGGTGGGGCTGTGCCTGCCCCTAATGACGAGTCGCCACTGAATGTAACTGTCATGTAGGAATAATATGCCGTAGACTGGCTGATGATGACTGCAGGAATATTCTTCAAACCAACAAACTCAGCTTGTTGAACAATGTTGAAACACGGAGTGATAAAAGAGGAAGATTCTCCCCATCAGGACTCGAATGTGATTTAGCACATGACATTCTCCAGTTTTTCCTAACGTGGCAAATACTCGATGGACCAAATCTGTTTATTAAATCATTTTTTCACTGACTTGATCCATGTGCAGTTCTTTGAGCACAGTCTTTAAAGCCTGTTGAAGCAGTTCGCTCGACGTGTGCTGCACATAGGGGGGAGATATTTTTAACTGATGTGCTCTCCCAATTACATTGACTTTCAGAGTTCCTGGAGGGGGGGGTCGGCCATGTGGAGATGCTGTTCAGGTGTAACTATTTAGCACTAGTGGGAGGAGGGAAGAAGCCAAAGTACCCAACCAACAAAGGTAGGTTTTGTCTTGTAATCTTTTTATACTGGACTTTAAGCCGGCGTTGGTTCTGACAAATAATGGAATGTAGTTTCATTTGCAGGTAAAGTTAATTCCTACTTTACATTTTCAAAGTCAGAGACATTTTCTCTTGCTTGCTCCTCTGACTAAAACCTACATTGAACTTACAGGGGACATCATTATTAATTTTAATAATGAAATATTTTTCTCATGCTGTCTTTCTGAATATACCTTTATTCCCCCTCTGTCTGCTGTAAATGCATTACGAGAAAACTTGTGAATGTAGCTCTTCAGCCGTTGGTTTTGATCTCATATATTCTAACGAGCCTGCATGGCTTGTTGAGTTTTTTTTTCACATGTTCCCTTTAAGTTCATTTATCATTTGTTAATTAGGTAATCCAACGAATCGATGCTCTGCTGATTATCCAGGTTTAATTTAAATTAATTGTTAATGGAATTAATAATATGATTAGTAACTATACAGCCAGTAAGTACTAAGACATGTGATCTAATGACACATCCTGCTAGGTAATGTCATCCTTACTGGTTTGATATCATTATCATACTTTGGCCAGTGTGATAATATATTCAATTGACCAACTAGCATACACTTTATTCATGGGATTTTCTTTGGTACTCTAGTGATGATCTGGGATGACCTGAAGAAGAAGACAGTAATTGAGATTGAGTTCTCAACAGAAGTGAAAGCAGTGAAGCTTCGGCGTGACAGGTAAAGCTGCTGGAACTGTCCACTGAAAGTCTTCTGTCAATGCTTTGGGGACATTTATTTCAGCAACACCATGGCAGCATTAGTATTATTTTTGCTATGCTGTTTGAGTGAAGTCTTCACATGAGTTAAACTGGCAGCTTGTGTGTTGGTTCTCCTCTGCTCTCAGGATCGTGGTGGTCCTGGACTCAATGATCAAAGTCTTCACCTTTACCCACAACCCCCATCAGCTGCATGTGTTCGAGACCTGCTATAATCCCAAAGGTGAGCCCACTGATTTAAGACGCTAACCATCCGACTTTCCATTGAAAGAGTGTGTATAAATGTGGTGCGTATTATAACCAACCTGTTCCCCCCCAGGTCTGTGTGTGCTGTGTCCCAACAGCAACAACTCCCTGCTGGCCTTCCCTGGCACTCACTCAGGCCACGTGCAGATAGTGGACCTGGCCAACACAGAGAAGCCCCCGGTGGACATCCCTGCCCACGAGGGGGCGCTGTGCTGCATTGCTCTAAATCTGCAGGGTACAAGGATAGCTACTGCATCAGAAAAAGTAAGCCAAGCTAGCAATAAGGGAATTTAAATGTTCAGTGTTTGTGTTTTTAGTGTTGTTGCTGCTTTGTGACAGATCCGTGTTGTCTCCACAGGGGACTCTGATCAGGATCTTTGACACATCTGCAGGGCAGCTCATACAGGAGCTGAGGCGTGGCTCTCAGGCAGCTAGCATCTACTGGTGAGCATTGACCAATAATACTGTTCACATCTTCCCCTCAAAGCATTCACTGTAGCCTCTCTCTCTCTCTCCTGTTTTTACCCATTACTCTATTTGTGTAATGTGTTTATTTGATGGATATGTTTTTCATTTGCAAAACAAAATGCATTAGTTTGTAGATGGTGTTTTGTATTTGCAAACCACACTTTGTCTGTCGGTTTGTAAAACATGTTTAGTTTGTTAGTGGAGTTTTGTCAGGAAGTTATCTCCATATGCTTTGTTTTCAATGTAGTAGTTAGTAAACAGTTGAATGCATGTGTGATTGGCCGTACTGCAGAGTGCTGCAGTCAGCAGGGCGGGGGTCACATGACCTAGCCAGCTGCCCTCAACAGGAACTTACTAAGTTTTAAACCATGTTGACTCACTCAGAATGGACGTTGATGGTAATACCAGACTTCCCCTATAGTAATTCTGTAGGTCAGGCTTTTACAACAGGTAAGCGGTGTCACCTTCATATTTTCTCATGTGTTCATCCGCACATGACTGACTCTAATGAACACTCTTCCTCTCATTATTTCCTTCTGCTCTGTCATTTTTAGCATTAATTTCAACCAGGATGCGTCTCTGATCTGTGTGTCCAGTGACCATGGCACCGTGCACATCTTTGCTGCAGAGGACCCCAAAAGGAACAAACAGTCCAGGTCAGTCTTTGCTGAAGGCTTTGAAATGTTTTCTGAGTGAACCGCCTACAGCGTCGTAATGAATCCATCGCTTCAGATGGGTTACGAATAATACAAAGGTTGTTATCAAAAAAGTAATCAAAGTCAACTTTATTGTCAATCTTTCAGTTTGTGTGTACAGACAGAGAGATCGAAATACTGTTTCCCACAATCCCGAATACAATAACATAGATATATAAAAATATATAATTGATATATATTAGGGATGCACCGAATATTCGGCCCCCGAAAATTATCGGCCGAAAATGGTTAAAAAGGCCCTTTCGGCTTTCGGCCGAAAGGGTTCTAGCACCGAAAAAATATCACCGAATGTCAGAGAACAGGGTTACGTTGGTAAGCTAACGTGTTGTTGTGATGACGTAATCAAAACGCGGCGACAAGCACGGCGCGCGACCATGCTCGCGGCTGGCTCACAGCCAACATGTCTGCCGCTTGGAGATATTTAAAAATATCAGCGAAAGAGGCGCGGATTGCGATTTGTAAAACGTGTTCAGCTGACATTTCTCGAGGGGGTGTAACTGCAAAGACTTTCACCACTTCGGGATTACTCCACCACTTGAAATCAAAACACCCGGACAAATATGCGGAGTAAGATCAAATCACAAGCACTGACAGCGAGAGACTGTTCAGCGCTGCCTCTCATGTGCTTGATGAGAAGAGGAACAGACTTATGGCTGATAAAGCAGAGAAGCTACTGTTCATTAAAAAGAACCTCCCACTTTTCCTTAATAAGTAGACAAGGCTGGCTTATCATAAGCTTATCTAGTTCGACATGTCTACTCTATACCCACTTTCCTGAACAATTTTCATTGTGAGTTATAATTCCCCATCTCAGGTTATCATTAGGGGGAAATGACAGCAGCACAGTGTTCAATATATTGTACTTTCGGTATCTAAATGATACAATGTTGTTTACATTGCTCATGAGGACAGACCACCTTATTTGCAGATTCTTGAAATTTGTAATTTAATTTGTAATTGATTGTGGATT
>NW_011336189.1:0-8286 GCF_000735185.1 Notothenia coriiceps
CAAGTTTCAGGAAATCCTAGGAAAAAATGTTAGCCGTCTATGAGGAAGCTGAAGCTTGGGCGTCATTGGACCTTCCAACAGGACAATGATCCCAAGCATTACTCAAAGTCCACTAAGGCTTGTTTTCAGAAGAAGAAATAGAAGATTCTAGAATGACCGTCAGTCGCCTGACTTGAACCCAATACAAAATCTCTGATGGGATTTGAAGAAGGCAGTTGCCAAACGCACACCCAAAAATATTATTGAACTGGATTGCTAATGCAATGGGGGTTTAATAATGTTGATTGCAACTGTAATAGGACCCCTTTAATGATTAATCAGCAACAGTTCTAGCCAGCTTTTATACTGTAACAGCACAGAAGGGTTTCTACATGTTTCTGTGCTATAAGGAAAGAACCAGACATTTTGATGAATGTGTGAACCTCTGCTGTTTGTGCATGCATCAAGGGCAGCATTGACAGTCCCATTCTGTTCTAGCTCTGGTGTTTAGTGGGCAGCCTGCCACAACGTCACATTGAGAAGTCCTTTTTTTCGCCTGCTTGGCATCATTATGAAAGCCTGTTCAGAAGTCAACACTAAGTGGTCCGACTGTCTCCCAAGGCAGGATCCCCTTACACTGGGAAGATACTGTGGAAGAAATAGAGCAAGTGTAGAAAAAAAAAGAGAAGGGACGATGAATGCAGGTACAGAAGTGGAAGTGGATAGAGAGAAGATACACTAATTAGCGAAAAGTTGGGGGAGAAGTGAAGAAGAGAATAGCAAGGCGAGATCTTTTGCATTTTCTTTTAAGGATCTCAGCTTTTCTACTCTCTGTGAATGGTATAAATAGAAGTTGTCATCCATCCATATAGCCCATTCTCATTAATGGTTGGTTGAGAGGCTCATCCATCTATTTGTCTACACTTGGCTGTCAGTCAGCTGTCACCTTAGTCACAGGTGGCAATAATGACTACGTCACTAGACACAAAATAGCTCCACACTCTATGGATGGAATTATTCCGTTTCTGTTTGACGGTATTTATTTTTTTCCCTAAAAATGTTGTTGGACTCCAGGCACGTGCACAGATAGACCCCAAAGGGGGCTTGAGCCTACTACTTTGGCCTACTATAAAAGAAGGCCCCTTTTTATAATCTTAGTTTTTTTTAAGCACACACCCAGTTCACAAAGGGTTAACAACACAAACGTTCCAAGCTAATCGTTATACAGAGTTTTTAACACAGAAGTGCTTTAGCCAATAGGAATGCAGATCCTCCAGTACCGGAGGTGGGCTAGTCAAACGCGAGGTGACAGTGAAGGGAGAGATCTGCTGCTGAATAACTCAATATAATATTGTCATAACAGTGACGGTCCGTCCACACAGCGGCGTGCGTTGAAGCTTGCCGGGGGGCGTGTCTGAAACTTCACCAACAACCAATCACATGAATCTCCCGCCCCTGACACACAAGCAGCGGTTTGATTGGCTAGAGCTTGTACTGGCATATGATTCGATTGGCTGACGCTTCTGCCGAGGCTTCAAAAGTTGAACATTGCTCAACTTTTGCAGCGAGTCACGCCAGCAAAGCTCCGCTTCGCTTCCCACAATGCAGTTCGGCGAAAAGTGACGTCACCCCATTCAAAGTGAATGGTGAAGCTTTCAACGCACGCCACTGTGTGGACGGGCCGTAACAGTAACTTTATTCTAAGGTTGTAGATGTGTGTGTGAGAAGGCCTGCTCACAGAAGAACTCCCAAATTGGTGAATCGTGGTAAAGAAATGAATAAGAGAAAGTTCATCTGTCTGCAGCACAGAGCTTCTGTCAGCCAGAGGGTTATGTAAAAGTTGAGATAGTTATCATGTGAGGAGAATTTACTAAAATACATTTAATTTCTTTGCATTTAATTGTAAAAAACTGTCACGAAGCAGTGTTTGAACCAACATTAGTCATGGATTTGTTTTAAATATTCCTTTAACACTGTAATAAAAAAATAGGCATTCCAGGCATATTTTTAACAAATATCGCCAATGTGCCCTTTTCTGCACTTGAGCCCCATTTCCTCTCATCCTCTGCACCTGCCTGTTGTCATAAACATGTGTTTGACTGATTAACTCGGCTGAAGATCAGACCATATTCTAAGATACTTTTTTATTTTAAATGATTCATTAACTTTGTCTTGCCTCTGTAAATATTATTATTATACATTCAAAAAAGGAAGAAGATAAAAACAACATTTTAATTTAACTATACACTGGGTTTTTAACTAACACTGTTCATATTTATCCATGAGTTCCCGTACAACATCCACTCCCCCTCACCACTGACTTATTTCCCTGTCTTTCAGCACCTATGTGTCATTGTCCCTCCTTCAGTGTCCATATCTCCTGTTCCCAGTCCCGCTCCTCCTTTATACCTCCTCCCACTCACTCCCTATACACACAGTTTTTCCTAATGCCCTCCACCAGTCCTATCTCTTCTCTTTTTTTTACCCCCCTCCTTTGCACTAGTCAATTCCCATAAACCGCCATGGGCCGTGCCTGCTCCCCCATGTTCTCATTTACTTTTTTTGCCCGCTCTCTCCTTCTATATGCCTTCTTTTCATTCATTCATTCATCCTCATTGACACACTGACACCCTCGTCAGCTGGAGGGGTCCACACATCATTTGTTTACTTCCCATTGACAAGGCTGGCTTCAATAAAGTCTGTGCTTTAGTTTTTCCCTTCTCAAACATTCCCAAATGAGGATCACTCAGTGGGTCTGTCTTGCTTTTGTTCCTTCTTCTTTTGACATGTTATGCATTTTACATTTCCTAAATACAACCCCATGTCTTTCTTGGCAAAGCAACCTTCAACTGAAAAATTGGGTTAAGAAGTTAAGTGTTGGAACCTTAACATCATGTAAGGTAAATTGTGCCTTTTTTACCACACACAAAGCAAAAATAACGCAGCATAATTTGTGTTTACTTGCTTTACTTTAACCCTTATCTCCATTTTGATACCTAGATATCATAACCACCCTTGATGTCGTAAAAGTGACTGATACTGTGTTTTTATTGCATTAAATGTATCAAAAGGATGCTCAGATAACTACAAAATAATAATACAGATTTATAAAAAAGACAAATGTAATGCTTTGTAAGGTCTCCCGCATGACTGCAAGCAAAACACTTTTAAAATGCTTGTTTTCTGAATTGAGATGGATCATCGGGGCTAGGCTAAGCTAACATAATAACTGCTCCGTCTACGCTACAAATTGAACAGTCTATTGTTTGTAAGCATACATTTATATACATAGATTTTTTCCTAGTGTCTGTACAAATTTGAGGTACTGTAGAACTATGGGTGCCACATTAGAAACAGGAACAGTTAACAAAACGGGTAGGCTTTTTACCAAAATGAAATGTAAATAAAAAGAAATTAAGGTTGAGGGCGATTCTCTGATAGGTCCTGCTTTCAAATAACATTTGAAGTCAATAAGGCTAACGGAAGATGGCAATGTAGCTAGCATCGTCGCACTCCATTTTACACCTTCCAAAACGATGACTTTATAAATTGCCCTATCTTACCAACCTGCTATAAGGAAAAATATGCCAGATGTGTCTTTTAGCGTATTCACCTACACCCACTTGAACAAAGAGGTCAGGACCGGCTACAGAACAGCTGCTATAGAGCTCATAGCCATTCAGGGCTTAAGGGCTCAACTGAACAGGGGTAGATGGATTTGCTGCCACATAACTTAAAACTAGGTCAAACGGGTTCAAGCGAAGAACTCTCTTCAACCAAGTTTCTAAGTTGAGATGATCAAACGGATTTCAGCTATGCATCTTCAGTTGTCTTTTGAGTATTAAGGTATAAAAGGTATGGCATTCTTATCTTAACCATTGAGAATCTATGTGATGTAAATTTGTTGTTGTCATCTGGAGTTGTCCAACTGTTGCCTTTAAATGCTTTACCATATTTTAGACTTTGACCAGTAGCATGCCATCATCATCTGTGAAATACCTGCTGGAATCTTTTGGAACGAGCTGACAGGAAACTTTAAAACAACATTTATTATTATTCTTCCACACACCCTATTAATCTATCTGTTGCTGTCTCCAGCCATTTATCATTATATACTGGGATGTAAAGCTCACATATGTGATCTATTCCAATTACAAATCACTGTTCTGTCAACATCTATCCCTGCCTGTCTCCCAGGGTGTCCGCGGGGTCTTAAAAAGTATTAAAAGTTGATAAATCAATTTTGCGCAAATTAAGGCTATTGAAAAGTATTAAACCGCATTTTCTAAGGTATTACATTTTGTAGCTTGTTTTCAATAAGTTTGTCCAAAGAAGTTGTATTCTACAGTCTGCCTGAATGTAATCATTGCGTAGGTGTGTAGTGTGATTCTGTGTAGTTTATTTATGGCATCCAGTTGGATTGGACGTCATCTGAACAGGACACCGCACGCTCACTGCTTGATAGCGCGCTAAGGTCCGTTTACGCCGGTTGTTAAACAACATCGTTATGGGGAAATGCAAGTTTGCGTCCAAATGGTTGGAATATAAGGAGGAAGGACAATCAATACTGTATATAGTAAATGTTGCGCCAATGCAACCGGTTAAAACTCGAAGTGGCGATGAGGTCTTAAAATGTATGGAAAGAGTCTTAAAAAAGGTCTTAAAAGGTATTAAATTTGACTTCAGGATTACTGCATATACCCTGGTCTGTGTTCTTTTCCTCAGTCCTTCTCACCTCACATTAATGTTCCATTATACGTACCTGCATGTCCACACTTTGATTAATACAGAAACGGGGTTAACAAATAAGTTAAAAACAATTTTTAAATCTCTCTTTGAACATTTATCAAGTGCTGATATAAAAATTGAACTCAGCTTTTGCTATAACAATTGTTCCGTCTGAGATCCACCGTTAAGGTGTCCCTTCATAATGGAGTGGTGCAGGAATGAGTACTAAAACTCAGAAACCAATTAGCATTTTACCTCTTCCAGTTCCCTCGTCTTGAAGCCATCAATTTTTTTAACCTGTTTTTGGTTAAATGCCTGATACAGTATAAGATCTTTGATTAACACAAGCTTTAGAGAGATTCCTGTTTAATTCTGTCATAAAACCTGTCAGTAAATACCTGACTTGTGAATGTCCAAAGCTTCGATGTGTCATAAAACAGCAGTTCCTAACTAGCAACTAAGAGACAACTAAACATCATCACAACGAACATTAGCTGCCTTTAGCTTAGCCATTGTGATGCACAGACATATGATCGTGACATAGTGTTTATAGCCTAATGTTAGCTTTTCCCTTATTGATTGTATTTACTCTCCAAATATCGTAAAAGTGGTGTTAATATGCTGATATTACCCTGCTGAACAAAACGTGTAGGTATCATAACTGTGTGTTTGCCACAGATCTTCTTATTTCCTGCAATATCCCAAAATTGAATAGAAAAATCCTAACTTCCAAATCGGCCTAGAATATGTCATACTGCACCACTCTATGCTAATCCAATGTAAATGAGGGATGTTCATACTACAACACTTTTGTTTTTTTAACCCAAATCCAGTTCCAGTTAGCATTAAGTTCTTATTTTTTCTAGGTTGTGAAATAAAAACCCGTTTATAAATGACCTCCCTTGTTCCAACACTCACTCTTCCACACTCTGCTTCCATCTGCAGAGCCCAGTACTCCGTGTTGGTCCCTGCCCTGTGGAACACTGAGGTCCAGGACTGGGAGCTGAAATGTATCAACAGTCTGGTGTTGGACGAGAGCCACCATGGACCCAACGCAGGTACCACACATACACACACATTACACACACAAAGCAGTTGTTCTCAAGCAGTAGCTAATAATGCAAAGGGGCACTTGGGAGCACTCAGCACTTGGTATCTCAAACTCCAGTCTCTCATTCAGGCTATATCACTTAACCTTGGCGGCACACATGCTGATCCTGTTACACACATACACACTCACAGTTTTGTTCTCCGGTCCGAATGTCAATGTGTATGGTGGTGGTTGGTCCTTGGGGAAGACCTCTCAAGCTTGTTCCTGAGAAAACTGGAACAAAAGGAGGAAACAATCGCCCCTTGTTCACCTCATTACTTTAGTTTCCTCTGATGACAATTTGATAACTGTTTTTAATTTCTATTGTTCATTTTGCATGTTTTCATGTAAGACTTTTGTTTGTATTCCAATATTTTTGCTATTTTAAACGCTGATACTTCATTCTAGACTGTTTTTTTAACAAGAAGTCTGGAAAAGTTATCTGATTCTGTTCAGAAATATCATTACCTAAACATTGTAAAACATGTTGGGGCAATTTGTATTCTTAAAAAAATCATTGGTTATATAAATAAATCAACTTCCATTGCTAGAAAGGCTGCCCCCGGTCACTGAGAAGAAGCTGAACCTATAAAACCTAGCCCTAGTACTCTACGTCTGAAAATAATGAATGTGGTGCTCTGTATGCTCTGCAAGTTATTTTGCCAAAGTAAACCTATTGATTCCCTTCAGTCATGAGAAATAATTTCTATGACATCCATTTATTGAAGTGTCATACCAATAGGGTATATTTCTTTTTATTTCTTGTTTAGAAAAAGTTGATAACATAATTTTCTTTCTTATTTTTGATTAATGGTTATTTATTAATATTTGTATTTAGAAAAGTAAATATATAAGTTAAATCGAGTTATTCATAAAATAATCGTTATATTAATAGATATGAAGTTGATCTTTAAAAGCAGCCTTGAGATTAAGATTGTCTCATGTTATTCTAGCTTCAACAATAGACAGACCTTAAAGGTGACTTGACTTTGGCTGCAGCATCAGTTGACAATCTACGAAACACTGTCATCTTGGCCCTGAGCTGACGGTTCATCTATCGGGCTGCGTGTGCGTGCGTGTGTGTGTGTGTGCGCGCGCGCCCCCCCCTAGGTTAACGTGACAGATCAAAGAGCTTTTATCTTTTGAAGGCTGTTCAGGTATCAGCTCATCAAGATCTGGAAACCCCTCACCACTGGAATCTCATCTTCACAAAAGATTGGAATGTTGTGTGTGTGTGTACCAATGATGTCTTTGCTAAGATCCCAAATACCCTGTGATGTGGTTTTTGTTGACACCAACCACAGGGAGGTGCTAATCTTAGAAGTAGGCTGTGCCTTTGACCTGTACATGGACCAGGCTTTCCAGGACAAGTATATCAAATACCAAACACTGCTCGATGTGATAACCAGCTTTGGGTACAAGTATAGATATACAGGGTTCTTACGGTCATTGAAAACCTGGAAAAGTCATAGAAATTCTAAATGCTAATTCCAGGCCCTGGTAAAGTTATGGAAAACAATATTTTTCCCAAAGTTTTTGAAAAGTCATGGAAATGTAACTAAAGTTGCATCAAATATTGCATATTTTAGCTAATCGCCGAAATATTAATACTATAACGATAATAAATGCTGTATCGTATAGTAATAGATTTTTACAAATCACGCCCTCTAGTCTACAGTGGCTTTAGCCTGTAGGAGCTAGTAAGCCTATTTGATTTGATTTAGAGAGGCACAACATATGCAGACCTTATTTTCCTGTTCCATGTTAAAATAAACCATTTTCAGTGGTACCGCTGAGAAAGAGTAATTTTTTTGGTCATGGAAAATTAGATAAAGGTCATGGAGAAGTCATTGAAAATCATTGGTGAAAAAGTGTATGAACCCTGTCTTTCTGATAATGAACTTATTACATTTGGGTGGAAACAGTTTGAAGTGCACCTGGACATATTTCTGGACATAACTCAAGAATCTGTGTAGTAATTAGGACAATTTCCCATCAAATGTCTAATAGGATCAAATTATGAGTTGATTACATTTCGGAAAGACATGATTAGCAGGCGTTAATTCCTGTTTTACTATACGATTACAGGATTGTTTGTGAAACTCACCGTCTCTGACTTTGTCTTAGTGTTGTATTTTAAAGGTCTTCAGGTGACTTTATTAATCCAAATGTCTCTGTGTGTCTTGTCCATACAGCAGCGTCTTTATCAGAAGCGCAGAGTCGAGTGTCTGCTCTGGAGGCGGAGCTATGTGGGAAGGCCGAGGCGTTGAAGTCTATGCAGAACGAAATGGTGCAAAGCAAGAAGGAGCTCGCTGTGAAGGACGTCAGCATTCAGAAAGCTCGCAACGAGCTCAGCGTGGCACACACACGCATGGCTCAGGAGAGCGAACGGGTAAAAACAATCAGAATCAGAATACCTTTATTAGTCCCACAGAGGGGAAATTTGCAGCGTTACAGCAGGAAAGAGCCACAGACAGCTTAGTGTTGCA
>NW_011336190.1:0-6299 GCF_000735185.1 Notothenia coriiceps
CAGTAGCAGAGTCTGCTCTGATTGGTTAGCTGGCCGGCTCTGTTGTGATTGGTCAACCGCTTAGAGATGTCCTGCCCCTTAGCCTATCACTTACAATATGTTGGAGCGCTAGCCAATAGGAGCAAGAGTGTTACATAGTGATGTCACTTTGTGGTGGGGGGGAGTGTGAGGGAGAAAACTCAGAACACAGGGATTTCAGCCTTTGTAGACCATTTACATGCACTAAATTCTATAGAACACACTGCAGTGAAGGGAAACCCAAAAAAACAGTTTAGAGACCTTTTATAATAATATGAGCTATTTTGAGAACACTTGAGAAGACATAACCAGTATGGACATTTGTATGAATAAAGTGATTAAATATGACTGATGTGCCAAGATCATTTGTTCCGTATTGTGTCCCACTGAACCACAAACTGTCCTGCTGCCACACGATGGTATTAGACACAGCCGTGATAATAACCTCATGCTGTTCGCTGTGTTTGATCTGAAACAATGCTTTAAATGCAGCTCGAGGATTTGAAGATGCGCTTAGTCAAAGCTCATCAGCACTTCAAAACTGTGGAGCAGATAACAGGAGTTGAAAAGTGTCTGCGGTGATCCGAGCCTCTCTTTGTACTGAGAGCCCGATCGTAAGTAGATGATGTTGAGGAAATGATTGCTATTGTTTTTACCTTCTCTCTCTCTCTCTCTCTCTCTCTCTCTCTCTCCCCGTCTCTCGCATGCCTCTGTTCTCTGTTCACTTGCATGTTTCTCTCTTTCCTCTTTCACTCACATCAAACGCAGAGTTTTCAGCTTAATGGGCCATTAGCACCGCTCCGAGTTTCCGTCCAAAAAGCCTCCCCGGGTTTCTCCTCGTAACATTTCACTCACATGTTTAGATAAAGATAAAACAGATAGATTTCTGCTTCCTTCTGAGGAAAGATGTGCCTCCACTGCTACTAAAGATCATATCAATCTTTTATGTAAACCCTAAAGTACAAGGAGAAGCCAGAACATGTGTACGTTGATATTGGCTTAGGAAAGTGTGTATGCATTTCAAATCAATTTTCATTTGTTCATAAAATAATTGGCCAAAATAGGAACGTTTTGGTGCGATGGATTTTCATTCATGTTTTTTTTCCTTTTACTTATTCATCCCTTTCAAGTGAGTTAGGAGAGTACAAGCATGCTTGTAAACATAATATCTTTGAAACATTCTTAACATTTTCTCTCCTCCCATTCAATTTCCACAAAAAAACAACTACTCTGAAAACGTTTTACTCCACCAAAAGAGATAATACGTACTCTATCAGTAACCAAACATATGCAAACTCATTACAATGTTATAATCAGGCTTTACATGTCCACTCAAGTCATATTAATACACATTTGGTAAAAGTGCAAGAGACCGTTTCTTTTTGCATCCTGTTTTCAAGTTTCCTACAATTACACACAAACTAGAGCACTCTAAAATATTAGATCTTGCAACTCACAAAGCCTACATTGTATAAAAGACCACAAATCTAGCATTTTAAAGAACAGAAACCCACATTTTATAAATTCATTCTGTGTCTACACTGATTTTGTTTCTCTCTTTGTACAGGTCGATTGATAACCTTTGGATGTTCCTCATGTTGGGATGCGTAAAGTTTTGTTCTGTTGAATAAATGTAAAGATGTAGGAAAAGGTCAGCAAACAGCTCTTCTTCCCAGAGTGGAAACGCCACATCCGGACAGTGTGCAGACCCCCCCCCCCCACTCACACATTATGAACGCTGAATATCATAAGTGACTCAGACACTGATCCGTCCGTGCCCACATTATCATGCACACACACTACGCCCTTGTCTCAGCACACACTGCCAGTGTCAGGTAGAAAAACTGCACGGACCAGAGAGCCATTTCATGCATGGATACACTGCAGGTATAATCACATTCCCCCCCCCCACCCCCCCCCCCAGTGTGACTGAGTGAAAGTTGTTGGAGTGGAGTTCAGTCAGAGCTTCACCTTCTGTCAAGGTGCACCGAGAACAGAGACGTCTTGAAGATGTAAACTACAGCAACAGTTGGTGTACTAAAATATATATTACTACTGCAGGTCATACAATTATAACAAGCTACAATATGTAAGCCAGCTGATGTGGTGGCAGCTCGGTTTTTTCGTTCAAAAAAGGACATTTCCGTACAACTATACTGCTTGGTATTAAGATAAGATAAGAAGTACTTCATTCATCCCAAGTTGGGAAATGTTTGTGTTGCAGCAGCATAAAAAGACATGGCATTGAACAATACAAATTAAAAGACGAGAAATAAACATTTCAAATTATCAATATCTCAATGGCAAAAAGTAGAAAATATACATGATGAATTACATGACAAAATATAAAGCAGGATATTATATATACATAAGGGATTAATGGAATATTAAATATTAGATTGGATAAACATTTAAAATGTACGGTGTGATTTACAGTGCAGTTATCCAAGAAGCTATGGAGCAGTTTGAGGAGAACATATTTAGTCTTGGATTACTTTTGACGTAGAACAGACACGTTTCTTATCAAATGCTAAGGAAGTCTGTAGAGGGACAGAGGATGAAGAGGCCCATTCTGCTTTTTGGGGTCTTCCTTCCCTGTAGTGTGTTCTATAGGTTTTAGTGCACGCAATGGTCTGCAAAGCTTAAAATCTCTGTGGGAGTTTCTCCTGAACCGCAACCAGGGTCTCATTTAATCTAAAGAGGCTCCCTTCATGGTGTTTGAATCCACATGTTAGCAGCTCCAGAGGTGGGGTCGTTACTCAAAAAAAGCAATATATTACTTTACTTCGTTACACTTTACTTCGTATACTCTCTACAACGCGTTACTTTACTTGTTACTTTACTCACAGGGCCGCCCCTCCCTACAGGCAGATAACGCAGACTACGGAGGGTGCTTCATGTTGTGGAGGGAGCCTCATCTGAAGCACAAATGCGGAACTAAACAAATAAATAAAAACAAGGATAATTGTGTGTTATTGGGCCCTTTCTCATTTCATCAAATCCCCCTCCTCGACTCCTCGGTCCTCCGGTAGTGACCCGGAAATGAATTTCAGCGCGCCATGTTGAAGGACATCTCATTTCTCTAAATGCACTTCGAGGACCGAGGATCGAGTGTCGAGGAGGCTCTCTAGAGGAGCTATAACCGAGGATACACTGATGGGTCCTCCATGGCTCCTTCGTGGATGCATTTCCAGGAACGGAGATGTTTCAAAGAGTCGTGACGCACGGCCGGACTTATCTCAGCCAATCACAGCTCTGCATGCATCCCCTGGATATTATTTTATTAACTGCTCTCATCGCAACGCGATGTTTACAGAGAGAACAGCTGTGAGGTCCGTGCAGAAACTCAGTATAACAGGCCTACTCTCTTTATTTGCTTTAGTTTAGTAGATATCTACAAACAAAGAGTCCATATTTTTCTAAAACCATTTAGTGCTTCACATAATAAAATACACTACGTGGCTGTAGCCTGATTATGCTTTAGGAGCTGCAGGTGTGTGTGTGTGTGTGTGTGTGTGTGTAGGTGCGTGTGTGTGGTACAGTGTGTGTGTGCGTAGATGCAGCGGACAGACGGGTCTCAGTTGGTTTGGTGTCCTCTGCTTACTTTTAATACTTGTAAATAAAACTTTTGGCCCGTAGGCCTATAAATATATATGTGTGTGTGTGTGTGTGTGTGTGTGTGTGTGTGTGTGTGTGTGTGTGTGTGTGTGTCCGCATCTGTAGCCTGTTATTGTCTCATTTTACCGCACTGTGAGTGAATTAAAAGTAAATATATAAGTCGTCATGAACACATCTGTCCATCAGACAGAGGGCTGCTGTGCCTCCTGTCATCATTAATGGACGTCTCTTTAAAATGACCGCTCAGAGGAGAGGAGTTCTCATTTCTCTAACCGCCTGCTGCTTCCCCTCCTCTCTCCTCGGCTCCCCTCTTCGGCTCCTCTGCTCGCCTCTCCTGTGGGCGGGACTAAGTCTCGAGGATAGGAGTCGAGGAGGGGAGTCGAGGAGGGCAGTTAGAGACATGAGAAAGGGCCTTGGTGAGTAAATAACAGTGTGTTATTTACACACAACGGCACAACGTGTAAGCACGCCACAGTTGCGCAAATGTGACGTAAATATAAACCTGCGGCGGAAATCCCTCTTGTCTGCCAAAGGGAGAATCTAGTAATTCTGTATGTTAGTAGGCTAACTGTAGTGTGATTACTAATTTTATAAAAGTAACTAAGTAATGCGTGTCGGGCAATGTTAGTAACTGTAGAGTGATTACTGAATTATAAAACACGTTACATTACTCCGTTACCGACAAAAGTAATATTATTACAGCAACGCGTTATGCAAAATGCTAAATGAATGCACACATGTAAGGACATCATGTCTGCGTGAAAGGGCTATGATGAGGCTAATGGTGCTTTAATGCTACACATTAGCGAGATCACCTTATGTCACATATATTTATTCTCGCTCCCCTTCCAGTTGTGTGATTTCACATCCTTTGCAGTGCTTTGTTCAGCAGCCTGGAATAGCTTTTAAGTAAACTAATCAGCCGTTTAATGATTAATTGAATTCATCGTTGTGCCTTATCACATTTTTTAAATTACTTTATTTTCTTGGGTTTTGATTCACGCTATCAACGCTTCAGTTGTTGAATCTACCGGGTTTATTAAAAGGGAAAATTGTCAATCATATTTTGCTCAGTGAATGATAAGTTTCTTTATGTAGAGATTCCTGATAAGAATACGACTTAATAATTATAATTTTTAGACAGAAGAAGGAAAGAGAGGGGAGGAAATGCAGAAAAAGGGCCAGGGTCAGGAAAGGACTCACGGGCTGCCCATCATTTAAAATCTTAATGAATAATAGCTATAAATATTTAAAATTTAGATTGCAAAGAAGCTAACGTTGGATTACTTTTTTTTTGTTAAAGCAATTCTAAATAACATTTCTTTACCATTTATCTTAATTGACTCAGTTTGAGATAATTCCTTTAAGCAACAGCCCTATCCAAACATTGTTAGGATTCTCTAACATCTAACATTTGCATTTCCTGTCATGGATTCTGAATATGACGCATTCAGCTGCTTTGATGAGATCTGAACCACACTGACATTTACCTGCCTCCATTTCTCAGCATCTTGGTGAGAAATAATCCCCCAATATCTGTTTCTGCAGCATTTAAAAACTGATATACAGTGGGGCAAAAAAGTATTTAGTCAGCCATCAATTGTGCAAGTTCTCCCACTTAAAAAGATGAGAGAGGCCTGTCATTTTCATCCTAGGTATACCTCAACTATGAGAGACAAAATGAGATTTTTTTTTCCAGAAAATCACTTTGTCTGATTTTTAAAGATTTTATTTGCATATTATGGTGGAAAATTTGGTCAATAACAAAAGTTAATCTCAATACTTTGTTATATACCCTTTGTTAGCAATGACAGAGTTCAAACGTTTTCTGTAAGTCTTCACAAGGTTTTTCACACACTGTTGCTGGTATTTTGGCCCATTCCTCCATGCAGATCTCCTCTAGAGCAGTGATGTTTTGGGGCTGTCGCTGGGCAACACAGACTTTCAACTCCCTCCAAAGATTTTCAATGGGGTTGAGATCTGGAGACTGGCTAGGCCACTCCAGGACCTTGAAATGCTTCTTACGAAGCCACTCCTTCGTTGCCCGGGCGGTGATTTTGGGATCATTGTCATGCTGAAAGACCCAGCCACGTTTCATCTTCAATGCCCTTGCTGATGGAAGGAGGTTGTCACTCAAAATCTCACGATACATGGCCCCATTCATTCTTTCCTTTACACGGATCAGTCGTCCTGGTCCCTTTGCAGAAAAACAGCCCCAAAGCATGATGTTTCCACCCCCCATGTTTCACAGTATATGGTGTTCTTTGGATGCAACTCAGCATTCTTTCTCCTCCAAACACGTCTAGTTGAGTTTTTACCAAAAAGTTCTATTTTGGTTTCATCTGACCATATGACATTCTCCCAATCCTCTTCTGGATCATCTAAATGCTCTCTAGCAAACTTCAGACGGGCCTGGACATGTACTGGCTTAAGCAGGGGGACACGTCTGGCACTGCAGGATTTGAGTCCCTGGCGGCGTAGTGTGTTACTGATGGCAGCCTTTGTTACTTTGGTCCCAGCTCTCTGCAGGTCATTGACTAGGTCCCCCCGTGTGGTTCTGGGATTTTTGCTCACCGTTCTTGTTATCATTTTGACCCCACGGGGTGAGATCTTGCGTGGAGCCCCAGATCGAGGGAGATTATAAGTGGTCTTGTATGTCTGAC
>NW_011336191.1:0-2459 GCF_000735185.1 Notothenia coriiceps
AGGTATTTGTGTTCAACATGTAAGAAGTAGAAAGTACAGGTATTTGAGTTCAACATGTAAGAAGTAGAAAGTACAGGTATTTGAGTTCAACATGTAAGAAGTAGAAAGTACAGGTATTTGTGTTCAACATGTAGGAAGTAGAAAGTACAGGTATTTGAGTTCAACATGTAAGAAGTAGAAAGTACAGGTATTTGAGTTCAACATGTAAGAAGTAGAAAGTACAGGTATTTGAGTTCAACATGTAAGAAGTAGAAAGTACAGGTATTTGTGTTCAACATGTAGGAAGTAGAAAGTACAGGTATTTGGGTTCAACATGTAAGAAGTAGAAAGTACAGGTAT
Source organism: Notothenia coriiceps (assembly GCF_000735185.1). Classification (NCBI taxonomy): domain Eukaryota; kingdom Metazoa; phylum Chordata; class Actinopteri; order Perciformes; family Nototheniidae; genus Notothenia; species Notothenia coriiceps. The sequence goes on from NW_011336191.1 coordinate 340, forward strand.
TTGTGTTCAACATGTAAGAAGTAGAAAGTACAGGTATTTGTGTTCAACATGTAAGAAGTAGAAAGTACAGGTATTTGGGTTCAACATGTAAGAAGTAGAAAGTACAGGTATTTGTGTTCAACATGTAAGAAGTAGAAAGTACAGGTATTTGAGTTCAACATGTAAGAAGTAGAAAGTACAGGTATTTGGGTTCAACATGTAAAAAGTCGTCAGAAAAATAAGTATTGGAGTAAAGTACTGATACCAGAAAAATATACTTAAGTACAGAAACAAAGTATTTGTACTCCACTACTTCCCACCTCTGCCTTTCTCATACTAGGACTCAGAAAGACCGTATCCAGAAAGTGAGTCCTGTGGTCAGCAGAGGGCAGCGTTGTCTCTCTAAAAGACTGAACTCAGTATGTGTTACCTGATCTCTGAGTACACGACTGCAGTAAAGCCTCAGAGGTGTTTTGGGATCATGACTGGACTATGGATCTGTTCACATCTCACTGAACACAGCACAAGCTTTGCTGCACTGTTTTGCACACCTCTACTTTCTTACACCACAACTAAAAAGGACAAATAACACAAACATGCATGTGAACAAATGAGGACAAATCCACCTTTTTAATGTGTTTCTGTATCAACTCAGAGACACATGTTCTCTGATTGCTATGAGGGGGAAATAGAGGCTTTTAGCTGGAGCCATAGTGACTTTGAAGCATCATGACATCCCTGAGAGTGATTTGGTGTGAGTTGGATCCATTTGTTGACTCAGACATTAGGAGTTTCAAAGCAAACACATTTGATATCCAGAGAACAGGTATCCCAAATTTAAGGGGGAGGTTGAAAGAAGAGTCAAGACCACTTTAAAGGTCCGTGTATTGACGAATGTAAATCACAATTGTTAGCAATATACATTGTTTGATCATGAATACATAGGGGGAACTGTAGAGGTAGAAGAAGTATCGACACACAGATAATCACAGATTACAAAAAGGATTGTGGAAAGGCATTGTTTTACAACTAAGATTATTTTCATTTCGATTAATCTGGACATGGTTGTCTCATTAAGTGTTCCATTGTTCATCTATAATAGGTCTAAATATAGGTAAAAATGACCAATACAACTCCTTAAGACCCAGGTTTCTAATAGCTGGTTCGATCTGACCAACATCCAAAAATCATAAGCTATTCTGTTTACTATTTTAATGTCACAAAAAACAGGAAATATCCAAATCCTCTCAACAAAGAAGCTAGAATTAATGAGACTAGGAGGCGTGTGGCGCAGTGGATAGAGCGTTGGTGTTCGGATCAAGGGAGCACAGGTTCAAACCCCACTGCAGTCAGCATGTCGTTGTGTCCCTCGAGACACTTCAACCCAAACTTGCTCCTGTGGGGGAGTTGTCCACCAGTATTGAGTATGTAAGTCGCTTTGGATAAAATGTGTCTAACAGTGATGAATATTCTTACATTTCTTGATCGAAAAATACAATTAATTTGGCAGAAAAAGTGCTATTTATTTTTCTGTCGAATCGACCTACTAGCTAAATGTTATGATGTAGATTACGGCAACACTTAATACACAACCTGCTATCAGAGCTGATTACCTCTTTTTAGTTTTCCATTGAACTCACCTTTGGTTTATTCCACATCACTCGTGGTACACTTAAACTTCTTTGGCAAGCACCAACACATTGTACGTGATAGGCTAAAGGGCAGGGACATCTCTAAGCAGGTCGACCAATCACAACAGAGCCGGCCAGCTAACCAATCAGAGCAGACCGGGGCGTCTGGTTTCAGACAGAAGGTGGTGAAAAGAGGTACGCGCACAGAGACAATAAAGAGCTTTTTAACATTAAAGGCATGGAGAAGCATGTAGAGACACTACTACTATATACCAGCCTGAACATCAGCAGGAGAGGACTCTTTAAAGTAGAGACCACTACTCTGATATACACCATGAACATCAGCAGGAGAAGGACTCTTTAAAGTAAAAGACCTACATACTGATACAACTGAACATCAGCAGGAGAGGACACTTTTAAAGTAGAGACCGACTCACTCCCTGATGATACCACCTGACATCTAGCGGAGAGCGACACTCTAAACGTAGAGCACTACACCCTACTGTACTG
>NW_011336191.1:2624-3062 GCF_000735185.1 Notothenia coriiceps
GAAGTAGAAAGTACAGGTATTTGAGTTCAACATGTAAGAAGTAGAAAGTACAGGTATTTGTGTTCAACATGTAAGAAGTAGAAAGTACAGGTATTTGAGTTCAACATGTAAGAAGTAGAAAGTACAGGTATTTGAGTTCAACATGTAAGAAGTAGAAAGTACAGGTATTTGTGTTCAACATGTAAGAAGTAGAAAGTACAGGTATTTGAGTTCAACATGTAAGAAGTAGAAAGTACAGGTATTTGAGTTCAACATGTAAGAAGTAGAAAGTACAGGTATTTGAGTTCAACATGTAAGAAGTAGAAAGTACAGGTATTTGAGTTCAACATGTAAGAAGTAGAAAGTACAGGTATTTGAGTTCAACATGTAAGAAGTAGAAAGTACAGGTATTTGGGTTCAACATGTAAGAAGTAGAAAGTACAGGTATTTGTGTTCAAC
>NW_011336191.1:3260-4596 GCF_000735185.1 Notothenia coriiceps
CGCTCTTTTGTAAATTCTTTTTTTATTATTTACACCCTTCGAGTTCTGGTGTTATATCTTGTGTTAATTCTTTAAGTGTCTTGTAAAGTCTAGTTAACTTATGCCTTCAGTTATAGTCATTTACACGATATTTACACTACAATTATCCTTGGCAAGAGACCATGACGGGCCCCAGGACCCCAAAACGTCGAGTCATTAGTCCTTCATTAGTGGCAATCGAATTCTGCCTAAAGTAATCTCGCGTCCAGTCTCCGAAACCCGCTAAAGTAGTCCTAGGTCTTGAGTCATGAGGTTGGAGACCTATTTTGGCAGACTTTGTTGCAGTGTCGAGACTTCGATTTGAGTCGGAGACTAGGTCTCAGTCCTTGAAATGACTTCGACTTCTGTCTTCTAGCTAAGGAGTTCTTCCTGTCTTTCACGCTCGGATTTCGTGCAATCGGAGTCGAAGGACAGGGTCTCAGGTCCTTCTTGAAATGACCTCGACTTTCTGTCTCTAGAGATTTGTGGACTGTACCTCTAATTTTCGTAATTTTGTGTTTAATTTCGACACTTCACGCTGTCTTCGACACTCGATTTCCGCATTGCAATCAAGGTCGGACAAAGACTTTATGTAGGTCTACAGTCTCCGAAATGACCTTCGTCTCAATTAGGAGGGAGAGGATATTTTTTTGACATTTATACCTCAAAAATAAAAGTAGAGGAGAAAAGGTAAAATAAATTACAGTTTCATCTTCTCTTCTTTGCAACGGCAATGGACTAATTATTAGTGTACTGAATATATAGTTTCGACAAAAATATACAAACTAGACTCTATTCTAGTTCCATTCAAACGACGACGTTTGTAGTTTCATTTTTTACAGGAGAGGTCTCAGGTCGTGGGGGTCGGCAGTGCGCATCTCGCAGACTAACTCCTGTGGGTCTCAGGTCGGGGGGGTCCGACTCTCTGCAGGACTACTCCTTGGAGTCTCAGGTCGGGGGGGTCCGAACTCTCTGCAGACTACTGCCTTGGAGTCTCAGGTCGGGGTTCCGACGTCTCTGCAGACTACTCCTTGGAGTTCTCATGACCCAATGGACCCATAGTCGCAGCCTATATGGAGCCCATAGCCGACCCATATATATGCAGACTACTGCCTTGGTGTCGTTGGTCCCATAAGTATTAATGTCTGCGAAAGGAGGCGTGTGGCGCAGTGGATAGAGCGTTGGTGTTCGGATCAAGGGAGCACAGGTTCAAACCCCACTGCAGTCAGCATGTCGTTGTGTCCCTGAGACACTTCACCCCAAATTGCTCCTGTGGGGATTGTCCTCAGTATTGAGTATGGAAGTCGCTGTGGATAAA
>NW_011336192.1:0-7260 GCF_000735185.1 Notothenia coriiceps
ACACAGACAGACAGACAGACAGACAGACAGACAGACAGACAGACAGACAGACAGACAGACAGACAGACAGACAGACAGACAGACAGACACACACACACACACACACACACACACACACACACACACACACACACACACACACACACACACACACACACACACACACACACACACACACACACACAGTATTAATAAACTTAATGTGTCAGGGTGTGTAGATACAAAATGTAAAATGATTTAGTTATCAGTTGGGGAAATGAGTTCCCTGTCAATAGTGTATTTAGTTCTTTGTTAGCAGTGAATTTACCTGACAATTGTTAAATTAGTTTCTTGCAAAACGTGATATTAGTTTCCTTTTAGTGCTGGAATTAGTTCCCTATAAATAGTGAATTAAGTCCGCTATCAATGGGGTAATTAGTTCCCTGTCATAAGTGGAAATGGTTACCTATTGGAGGTGGAATTACTTTTCTGACAACAGCAATTAGTTTCAATTCAATAGTGAAAACTATTTCTTGAGAGTGAGACAATTAGATCCCTGTAACTGAGGAACAGTTCCCTTTAGGGCACCGCAATTCCCGTTCAATCAGGAAATTCAATGTCGGTTATGAAATAAGTTCATTTTCTGTAAATGAATAAGTTCCCCGTTAGTAGTGAAAATAGTTCTGAATTCCCTTTCAGATGTTACATTATTCCCCTTTCAGCTTTAAAATGGTCTGTTGGTGGTGAATATGTTTTATTTAGGTTGAGACCCAGGTCCATTTAGTTGGTAAAATAGGCAGCTACCCTTGAGGAAAGACCTCGGCGACATTCTGAGTTGAGCAGCCAATGAAGAGCAGCGGTGCGGAGGACAGGATGCAGAGGAAGATGGCCGCGGTGCAGAGTTTACTGGCTCCGCCCACCGAGAGACTCAACCTCCGCATCAGGACGCCGCCGAGCACGGTCCCCAGCACCGCCAGCGGGATGCAAACTCCTCCTGATGGAATCCAGAAAACACAAATTCCATATTTCAGTTGACTGGATATAACTTTAATGGTGGCTGTTTTTACAATGCTCCAAATAGTAGTAGTAGTACAAGCCACTAATTTCACCATTGTAAGGGAACACATTTTACTAGAGACAGGGAGCTTATTTCCCTACTGATAGGTAACTCATTTAACGGGTTGGTAATTATAATTTTGTAAGGAAACCAGTTTCACTTCTGACCGGGAACTCATTACACTACTGTTATGAAACTAATTTAGGAGGTAATTTCACCCCTCAAGGTTCCCGATGTCATACAAACTAAATAACTTTCTCTGAAATGTAATACTTGTGGCTCTTACTGGTGTGATGACTGCAGACAGAGATGGTACAGTACAACAGTACACACATCGTTTACTCAAGTAGAAGTACAGATACTCGTGTTTAAAAAGTAGAAGTACTGACTGAACTTCTTTACTCAAGTAAAAGTAAAGAGGCTTTGAAATGTACTTCAGTAAAAAGTACCCATAACTAGCAGCTGTTTTAAAGAGTACCTGACCTCCCTTTATATTAATAGAACAATAATGTCATTGTTAGCTAATGAATGTTTCCATGGTGACCAACGGCAACATGACAACGTTTCCATTGGTCCCTCTTCTTTAGAGAAGACCAGGAAATGATGGATACACGGATCGTGTTCAAATCAATAGGCACGCAATGACTCTAAATAATAATGATCACGCCACCAAACACACATTCAGACTAAAGGAACCAGCCTGTTTGGAAAATGTGAGAAGTAGAAAGTACAGGTATTTGAGTTCAACATGTAAGAAGTAGAAAGTACAGGTATTTGAGTTCAACATGTGAGAAGTAGAAAGTACAGGTATTTGAGTTCAACATGTAAGAAGTAGAAAGTACAGGTATTTGTGTTCAACATGTAAGAAGTAGAAAGTACAGGTATTTGTGTTCAACATGTAAGAAGTCAAAGTAAAAAGTCATCAGAAAAATAAGTATTGGAGTAAAGTACTGATACCAGAAAAATGTACTTCAGTACAGTAACAAAGTATTTGTATTCCAATACTTCCCACCTCTGCCTGCAGACCAGTGTGCTCTCTCACCTATCATCATGACGGAGAAGGAGACGGTCTGAGTGAACTGTCTCTCGATGAATTTGGACATGAAGGTGGCGAGGCCGGCCAGCAGCGCCGCCAGGTTCACCTGAGCCAGAACCACCAGCAGGTAGATGGGGCTGCGCAGTGTCCGCAGGGCGATACGAGGGAAACCTGAGGAAAAGAGGGAGGGAGGGAGGAAGATGGTGATGATGATGATGATGATGATGATGATGGTGATGATGATGATGATGATGATGATGATGATGATGATGGAGAGGTTTAGCCATAAAAGTCAAAGCCAACTTTATTGTCAATCTTTCAGTTTGTGTGTTGTTACGACCCTGGTCGTTATGTGTATTGTGTGTAGAGATTTTTCCCTCCTCCTGTGTCTGTGTGTGTGTGTGTGTGTGTGTGTGTGTGTGTGTGTGTGTGTGTGTGTGTGTGTGTTTGTTTGAGTTTGACAGATAGTGTGTGTGTGTGTGTGTGTGTGTGTGTGTGTGTGTGTGTGTGTGTGTGTGTGTGTGTGTGTGTGTGTGTGTGTGTGTGTGTGTGTGTGTGTGTGTGTGTGTGAGCAAGCAGGTGGTGCCCGTTAGCTGATTAGCTACCTTCAACAGGCTGATTGGTTCACCTGAAGAAGAGGGGAGCATTTAAGCTTCAGCCATGCCGTCACTCTGCCCTCTCTCTGACTCAGCTTCTCCTGCTCCCAACTGTTGCGTATTTGTATCTGTCCTTTTGTACTTCTGTCCTTGAATATTTTGTAAAACTTGAAAGGCTAGACATAACTTTAATCTGTCCTTGTTGGACACGCCATAAGTCTACGTGAAAGTTTGAAACCCTTTTCCTTTTGGTTGATTCTCGTTTTCTCCTGTTTTTACGTCAGAAAAAGAGAGAGTGCACATTTCATGCTTCCCTTAGATCTGGGCGTAACAGTGTACAGACAGAGAGATCAAAATACCGTTTCCCACAATCCCGAGGAATACAAAATACAAATATGTATACAAATATGGATATACATATATATACACAATCAACAGACACATTTGTACATATGCACACATTGAAGGCCGATACTAGCAGGAATATTAACCCATTTTCTATTCCCAGTAGTTTCAGGTTTCAAGCCTTTATCACTAGTGCTCAGCAGCTACAGTGTAGATATAGCAATGAAAAACTGAAGTCCTCCTCCAACAGAGCAACACAGTGACCTCTGCTCGATGCCCTGCAGTTGCCTCCGCTGCAGACAGGAAGCAGAAGGGAAATAAGAGTCTTACTTTTGAGGAACTGGAGGAGAGATGTTTCCGAGTCAGTCTGCTGAAGCTGCTGCTTGCAGTCCGGCGCCGACTCCACGTCCTCGTCCTCGTCCTGCACAAATATGGAAGCAGAACGTCTCGTTATTTCCCGGCAGGTCTAAAAACCCCTGAGTCTGCAGCTGAAGGTTTACATTAACAGCTCTAAATGACACTTCAGATAAATGTGCATGCTGCAGAATGTGGTCTGTGTTATGAACTCTGCGTACCCAGACATACATCATAGTTTCTTTGGTGAAAGCAGGTTACTCATGAAACAGGCATGTATTTAGTAAATGGCTTAAAGGCTCACATACTACAACATGTTAGTTTTCAGAATGCTAGTTTTGTTAATACTGCCACTGTAGAGGACTGAATATTAAAAACGACATACTATATGTTATGTGGTTTACTCAATTGTTTACAGTGGAGGGTCTGTCAATACATAGACAACACATTTATTTGAATGCATAAAAAACCACCAAAAGATGTCCCTTTCCTAAAAATATTATAAATTAATATTTGTGTCAAAATTCTGTTCTGATTAGTAACCCTAGTTTAAATTATACTTTTAATGCTACTTGTGTTTTATAGAAAGACAAAAATGTACACTTTATATTGCAAATTAAATGATAAGGGGATTTTTCTAAATGTTCACAATCAGGGATACTTCAATAATTTCCGTAAAAAAAGAAATTGAATTCAGATTAAAAATAAGAAATACACTTTTTAAATTATTATATATTGATATTTGTTTCCACTAATGTTGTGTGTCCGCAAAGAAACCCATCACTAAAAGCATCTTACTCATGAAACAAGTACTTCATTAGTTGTTGGGTTGCCTAAAAGCTTTTCTGGTAAACATTCACATGCTCAGAACTTAAATTTGAGTCGGACCTCAGTCGGTCGGCGGGCCTGACATGGTGGTCCAAACGAGAATGTGTGTGTAGGCTTCTCTTCTGTTTACGGCTGGATTTTTAACCTCTGATCAAACACAGAGCCAGGAGCCGAGCCTCTCAGTCGATCAGATGATTTACGACCAAACAAAGGTTAGGGTTCATCTGTCAGGTAGGATCAGCGAGCCCCAAAAACCAGACCCCAAGACCTCAACAAAATAAGAGCATTGAGCAAATGATCTGTTTCTTCATTGTTTATCTTTGTCTAACGGGTTGTTCTTTGTATTTTTGTGTTTTCTTTGTCTTTACATGTTTGTTTGGTCTTTTCATGGTTGTATTGCCTTTTGGTGTTTTTAGTCAGAAGTGTTCACTGCAGATGATTCTGTTTGAGTTTGTGGAGGAGTGCTGGCCACGACACAAAGAAAACATTCAACTGCAAAATAAAAAATGAAGGCGTGATGCCAGCGGGTTGCTCAACATCTTATTATCTGATACGACTCCCTGCGTTCAAACAGAAAGCTGCCAAAGTCCAGAGCTTTATCTAACAGCAGAGTGAGGCCAAGCTTTCGATTTCAGATCCAGCTCCTATAACGTCTTATTTTCAGACCAGTGGAATGAAAACCTGAATATCTTTGTCTGTTTCTGTCGGCAGATTTCTCCTAAACTCACCAAAAGTGAGCATTAAATAACGCCTCATATGCATATTTAAACATATGTCAGAAAACGTATAATATAAAAAAGGATTGTGTTCATGTCAGCAATGAAGTGGTGAAGTTTCATGGTGATATCTGTTCGTTACATTTTGTACCCTATCCACCCGTAGCGATTGTTTTGTAAAATGAAGTTAACCTCATTCTGGGACAAAAGCAGACGAATAGATATGTGAAAAAACATTTAAAGAATTCTCAGGTTGTTATCTGATCAGACCTCTGTCTGCAGAGCGGAGTGCGACAGGTGTGTTATCTGATAAATCTGAGAATGTTTGCACAACATGCAGCAGCCTGCAGGCAATCCAAGAATCACCTGGAGTAACATTTGCAAAGGAGGTCATGTTTGGAAGATTTGGGAGAAAAAATATTATGGTTTTCCTGTAAATTGTGAAATTCAGGTCACATCTAGAAACTCATGATGACTTTTTGGATTGTTAATAATACCAGTCCGGTGGTTGCAGTACAGAACCCAGAGATATATTTACATTAATATGATTTAAAATGGAGAAACATTACTTAGAGGATTTAGCTATTCAATTAAAAAACGTTTCTCTGTATCTGCCTAAAGGAAAGAGCCACAGTCTAACTGTTGATAATCAGACAGCTTTAGGTTCCTGGGAGTGGGAATACTTGTTTGCATATTCATTTAAAGGGGCCCTATTCTGCAACATGCAAGCATACAACTTCATCATCATCATCATCATCACAAAACATTATGCAGCTGAGAGCATCGTATGGTGGACGGACAAAGCTTGAATATATTTGGCTGGTTTCAGGACCAACACATTACTGTGTCCGGTCCCGGGGTCTAAAAGAGAGATGTGGGGGGACAACTTTAAATCAGGTTTTTGTGTTTAAAAATGAAAGTGTTGTTGCTGTCGGCTGTTTTCTCTCACGTTATTTTAGATGGGAACAATGTTGAGCAATACTTCACCTCATGAGTTTGATAGAGCATGAGCTGATGAACCCTTTAACTTTGCTTTGGGGACGGAGCCAGAGACATTCCTGTAGCAGCTTGTTAAGATGAGCCCTTTTTATATTTTGCATCCTGTTTGTCCTGATTGTTTTTGATTAAACTTTATTATTCTGAAACGTATTCTTTGTTTTTATCAAACAAACTTAAATAACCTTTTGGTGTCTATCTGAGTTGGGAAAACACTGAATGTCCTCTTCCAACATGAGAGCAACATGCTAACAAAGGTATCAACTGTAGCTGTGAACATGACAGGATGTGTGATTACCTAGAAGAGCATCAGGACTGTTTGAGGCATATGATAGCTATGTGATTAACATGATGATTCAGCCTCTATGGAGAGAGACATATGACAAGCATGCTCATTTCTGACGTGGAGCTAATCTGAAGTAAACATTGAATACTGCTTTGTATTCCTCCATCTTGTGACTGTGTAACTCCCTCTCTTGGATATCAGCATGTGAAGGACACTGTTCAGGAACTAGTTGATGCTCTGTATGTGATGACTACTTCCATTCTGGAGAGGATCACAGATACATGGATCCTGAGGTTGAAGCTCAAGCCGGGGACCAGGGAGATTTTTCTAACAGCCATGTTTATGTTTGCAGGGCACATACATTGAGTATGTTTAATCCCTAAAGAGTGACCTATGAAAGCAGCCTGACCTTCTTGATGTGGACGAGCTGGCGGATGTCCATGTCGTCGTCACAGTTGCGGACGTCGGGTCTCACCGTCTGCACCACCTGCCGCACGACGGGCACGATGATGTCCCGCCAGGATAGAGACAGAGACTCGCTGTAGAGAAGCTGCTGCAGCAGAGCCATCATGTGGCTGTGGTTGGCCGAGCTGCACAAAGAGAGGTGTCAAAGTCAAAAGTCAAGTCAACTTTATTGTCAATCTTTCAGTTTGTGTGTACAGACAGAGAGATCGAAATGCCGTTTCCCACAATCCAGAATACAAAAATATAAAAATATGTTTATCCTATATATACACAAGGTGGATGAATAGATGAGGATAATATTAAATCAGTAGTTTTTAAAAACAGTTACGCCCATGTAAACCTTTCAAATTTAGATTTCTAAAGTTACTATCATGTTGGATGTATTCCTTTGTAAATGTACATTTACTGTTTGTTATTTTCTCTGTGCAGACGACATGTTATCCAAAGTGTGGATATAATTATTACTATAATTACCAGTTTTCTGGTCATTTAAAGGGGACCTATCATGCAAAACTCACTTTTGTACGTCTTTTATACATGAATATGTGTCCCCAGTGTTCCAGAGAACTCACCAAGTGTCAGAAACACAACCCTCTCTATCT
>NW_011336193.1:0-2905 GCF_000735185.1 Notothenia coriiceps
AAAACACAAGTGTGAATCCTTTTGCGGATCATGAAATACAAGTGTGAATCCTTCTGTGTGCATGTGTGTGCCAAACACACACATGCCCATAGTTCAGAGAGTTGAATATCTTTAGAATATGTTCCACCAAATACATTAGTACAGTGTTATATTGAAATGTAATGCAAGATTCCCTTTTGATTTGAGTCAATATAATGCAATATTTATTTTTAAGAGTTTTTTGAGTACAAAGAAACGGTAGCATCTTGAATTTGATTTAAATTAAGGGAGAGTAGCATTCTAATGAATTCAACGGGTCATTTAAAAAAAAATTCGGGGAACAATTAAGAAGATAGAAGATGAAATACTCAAATAATCAACCAAGTCATTTAAGAAGTACACAACTAATAAACGGTCATTTTGATGTGAATGAATATCGATGCAGTCAAGATAATAGTTAGAGTAAAAGCCAATTGTGTCCTCGCATGTAGTATTATTTGTATTTTCATATGTGTAGATGACGTTTTCTATGTGTTTAGTTGTCATGTTGCTGGACTCTGTGTTCCCATGTTTCGGAACCCTTGTTTGTGTTTTATGTATGACATTAGAGTGTGATGGCAATCCTCGGCCTGCTGCTTGGTAACAACATTTGTCATATGAGAGCAGACTAAAGGAGCACATTCTACAGTAGGTGTGTGTTACCTGGCCAACACACACCTTAAACCCTCTAATTTACATTTAGATTGAATGCCATACTGTCAGTGAGGCTCCATTCCGCTCGGACAGAGCCCCTTCACAGCCCTCTGCCTCCTACTTTGCAAAACACAGAGAGTAAAACAATAGTGGGCCGTGATGGGGAGGCATCAGTCACACTAATTTGGGGTTATGGCAAAAGTCCTTACTAGAATGATAAGTATTATTTTGCAAGGTGGATCGAAGAGACTAAATCTCAGCGTGTCGAAAGTGGTAAAATTGAACTTTTTCTCTAGGAATTTTGAAATGGAGCCAGAACGAGTCCTTATACTTTATTCTAGGGTTGTTGAAACCTTTTCATATGAAGAACCCCTAAATTGAGCAACACTAGACCACTGAGACTATTTGAGGACATTTTGCTGCAAAGTTAAGATTATTTAGTTGGAAACTGGTTACTGCTTCCACAGCAGGTGCAGCGATAACACTGAAGAGAGATACTTATCAGAAAACAAGAGACTTCTTTGTGATGATAGCACTTAAGAAGCCAACATACTCCATCAGAATGTCTTGTCAGATGGTCTAACAGCTTTGTAAACTCCACACCTCTCAAACATGGAATTGGGTGGGCTGCGAACAAAGATTACTTTCTGAAATTCGAATTCACCTGTTGCAGCAATTGGCAGAAGATAGACAGTTTGAACGTCTCTCTGAAGCTTTTTAGTTTATTTTTCCCATAACTATTTCATTTTTTGTGTAGACTTCCAAAAGAGACGGCTTGAAAATGTATGCCATATTTTAATTATTATTCCATCTCTTTAAAAAAAGTCTTCGGCTATCTTTTGTCATCTGACACTGTGCAAGTGCTTTGGTGTAAATGCTTATGTCAGCATGCTACACCACAGTACAGTAAGGCATATTTGAAAAAAAAATGTATGTATGAATGTTTTTTGTAAAACAGTAATCCCGATAGACATTACATTGTGGAAACCTGTGTGCTTATGTGAATGTCATTTTTGAAGTTTCTTCAAAGATGCTGCATAGCTTTGAGTCTAGTATGATGTTTTAGATTTTGTACTAATCCATGTCCTTAGTTTATCGTGTTAGCGTGCTTACAATTGCCAATTAGCACAAAGTAAAATTGTGATTTAGTTTGCAATTATTACGGAGCGTCCACACAGCAGCGTGCGTTGACGCTTGGCGTGTCTGAAGCTTGGGGAGTCAACGCGAGCAACGCGACCAACAACCAATCACATGAATCTCCCGCCCCTGACAGAGAAAGCAAAAAACATTCCATGCTAGCTCACTGAAAAAAAACGGGGAGTAAGATTTACTTAGGAACATCGAGGTAACAAAACGCATGCAGAAAACCTAAGTAAATTTGACAACGTATATTTCAAATAGCTTCTACTTACAGTTAAGAAGTGTTTGTTACTAAAGGCACTTAAGTAAACTTGACTGTCACACTCAGTTTTGTAAGTACATTTTATTTACTATTGTATAGTAGATTTGACTTAAGATTACATGTGCATCTTATTACAAATCTCAAGTAAAAAATATTTGGCTTTTCAGGTTATTTTTACTTGCTATTCTCATCTTTCATTTAATAAATATGTAGGTAATATTTAAATGTAATTATTAAGTAACATCAAATGCAATTCTTATTCAATAAAACTGTTTTACACTTTTAAAACAACACTATTCTGCCCCCGCTCCCGTAGCGGGGCAGACAGACAACAGGAAGAACACTCGGCTTCAGAAGTTCCGTTTTAAAGTTTTACTCAGAAAGCACTGTACAACTGGACACACAAGAAAATGTACATTCATTTCAAGCATAGCAATCATTTAACATATTATCATACATTTCACGTGTGTGTTAACAACCATATCATAAACGATGCGTTAGCTTCATGCTAACCCCTATTGGAAATTACATTGAAAGGCTAGCGGTTAGCATACATCGTTGCACTTGCAACTATGAATTCACAGCAATATTTCCACCATTTAACAATGTATCCCTCAAACATACTCTTCATTAACAATGTTGAAACAACAGAGCATAGAAAACACTTACAGGCATATGTTTTCTTAGACAATAATGCAGAGTAAAAACGTGCGTCTGAATCATAGACTGTATATATAAATGGACGTAGTGTCCGTGACGTCACTAGTGATGTGTCGGTCGCGAACGAGCCGATTCTTTTGAACGGCTCTTTGATATGAACGAGGGGAACCG
>NW_011336194.1:0-3821 GCF_000735185.1 Notothenia coriiceps
AGTTCACGGGCGTGCTCTCTCCACCCCCCCAGCAGAGTTGTGTGTACAGGCCGACGGGTAATAATGGATTTTGACGGAAATGTTACGATAATGATCCTGTCCGTCAAAATGACGGGCAGCGAAAAAGTCTAGCGCAACCTCTGGTTAAAAGCAGAGAACACATGTGTGTGCTGTGTGCTCTCCATGTGTGAGCATTACAGAGGGGTTCATCCCTCCTATTCGACTCTAAGCTAGCATGTTAGCTTTGTGTGCTAACAGCTAACGGCTACTGCTATGGTTCTCTGATTCAACGCCAGTGAAAACAGGCTGAGATCCTCACCACTGATTGGCTTTCGTGAGAACACGTCACATGAATTTGACGCTCGAATTAAAGAAAAATTATATTGGACCATTCTGCAAAACCGTGCATAAACACAACTCGTTAATGCTTTCTGTTCTGTATTTTTCGTTTCTTATTTATTTCATCTTTGTGTGAATTGTATTCTTGTAAAGCCACTTTGAGTACTTAGAAAAGCGCTATGAGCATTTGTATTAACTCTTGAATCTGACATTTCAACAACTACACTTTCGCTAACTAAGTAAGATTTACATTCACTTAAACCTAATCTCACACACGTGCATTTGAGGTATATTTCCACATGGTGTACTCTCTGAAGAAGCTGTGAAAAACATCGTGCAGCAGATTCAGGTGCGTTTCCAGCAAGAAGGATCAAAGTGGATCAAAGGTTGCGGGGTAACTCATTGCTGGCAAAGCTGGAAAATATCTACAGGGAAACAAAGAAAGCAGAGTGCACTTCACCGTGGGATATAAATCCATTTAAAGTGCCACACATTGGGTGGAAAACTGCTCTACCTGCAGCACAAGATCAATAAATCAACAAATCGGTTTTATAAAAAGGAACTAAGTCCGGGTCTCGTCTCCAATTCATGAGTTTAAAAATATATGAGTAGGAAATAAGAGCTATGTGCCGTCGTAGCCAAATATCTTTAAGGCATGGATGTGAAAAAGACACTACAGTTAAAAAAGGGTGAATAAAGCTAGTTACCTATGGAGTGCCGTTCAAGCCAAAATTAAATAAATACATATATATATATAAATATGCCTATGAAATACATTCTAACACTTATTTATTTATATCAGAATGTATTTCATAACCGTCAGGGAATGGTTTCACCCCACATGTTTACCTCTCGCCGTCTGACGCAGCTGAGCAGCCTCGAGCAGCCGCTATCTCCCGTAAGGAGGAGCTGCCCTAGCAAGTTGTTGATGTCAGCAGTTTGTGACCGGGCAGCTCTCGGTCAGGGATAGTTATTGTTGTGGGAAACCTGGAACACATCCTTCTCGGGTGTAGATGACCCTCAGTCATAAGAGACAACAACTGTGATTCAGTGTCCTCTGTTTAGTCTATTGCAGGATGTTGATTATTACACTCTGAACTAGTTCAAAAGAAAACAAGATTTCTGTTCCTCAAAAACTGTATAATTCCTCCAGAAATCTGAGAATCAAACAGAGCGTCAGACGGCAGAGACAGCTTGGTTTTTATATTTGATTTAATTGATATATCTTATAAACAAGGTCAGAGACACAGTACTCAAACTATATCTGTCTAGAAGAACCCCTGGGGAGATGGATGTGACACTTTTCAGGTGAAAGTCAAAATATGGCCCCATTTTAAACTCTTTGATCAGGAAGTGATTTCCTCACTGAGGAGGAAGCAGCTCTGACAAATATATAACTAAACACAGGAGGTCAAAATCCAACCCTTGTGACCTCCTGATGAACCCAAAGCGAGGTTATGGACTTTCAATGACGTTGAAGGAATTAGAAAAAGACGTGTCATTTCAGAGTCCCTTTATTTCTGTCTCCATGCCAAACAGAAAAAAACAAATACTACAAAATAATATCTTAAGTTAAACACAAAATGCAAAATCTACTTACTCTTCCATCAGCCTCACATGAATATAAAAACATATATTATAATATCTTGAATGCAAAAATAGATAACTAAACCATGAGGAAGTATATATAATAAGGCTTTATTTATTAATATCACTGGATACGGTGTAGAAAAGTACAAAGATGCTGTTTTTAGAAAAAGGCCAAAAGTAAAAAAGACTATAAAAGTTGCTATAAGTATTCTCAGCTAAATGTGATTAAAGTAGTCGTATGACAGCAGTTTGAGGAAGTGTCAGTGTATATATATATAGTAATAAAAAGGACACATATTTCCAGCTGAGTTGTAGTTAAAGTAGGATGAGTTATAGTAACTTATTATTGGAATTAAGTACAGATCATGAGTACATGTGGATTGACTTAATGCATATCTGATACGATCGAAAGCACGTTAATGGGAAGCACTCTGAGGGAACATTTATTAATGTAAAATAAATTGTCCGCAGGGCACATAGACTGAAAGTAAATGGCTTTTAACTTCAGCCTCCAATATATTAATGTAACATTATAAATGACTTTAGAGCAGCGCTACAGGAATATCAGATTCAATTTCTAATCACATAAAGAGTTTATTAGTTCCTTTATAGCCCAACATTAGCCACCTTTAGCTTAGCGGTGGTGACGTGAAGTCATGTGACCGTGCTGTAGTTCCTTTATAGCCCAACATTAGCCTCCTTTAGCTTAGCGGTGGTGACGTGAAGTCATGTGACCGTGCTGTAGTTCCTTTATAGCCCAACATTAGCCTCCTTTAGCTTAGCGGTGGTGACGTGAAGTCATGTGACCGTGCTGTAGTTCCTTTATAGCCCAACATTAGCCTCCTTTAGCTTAGCGGTGGTGACGTGAAGTCATGTGACCGTGCTGTAGTTCCTTTATAGCCCAACATTAGCCTCCTTTAGCTTAGCGGTGGTGACGTGAAGTCATGTGACCGTGCTGTAGTTCCTTTATAGCCCAACATTAGCCACCTTTAGCTTAGCGGTGGTGACGTGAAGTCATGTGACCGTGCTGTAGTTCTAGCAGCTCTTAACTTGGGAATACAAAACAACATTAATAAGTGTGATTCTGGAGTGTAGCCTAGCTTAGCATTACAACTGGAAACAGTGTCCCTGGCTCTCCACATTATAGTAAAAAAAGCGTACAAACACTTCTAAAAACAGGCTGATATTGAGCTTTACTTCTGCACTTTATAATGTGTATATATATATACATGAGGAAAAACTGAGCCAATGCCTGGTCATCCTCCCTTTCCTCTTTTCCCCTCTCCGTGTCTCATAAAAACTAAAGAGGAAGGAAGTGACATGTATGACGTTTCTGAAAACACACACAGGATACAGTCAGCTCTGAGGCTTTACAGGAGTTCAGCTGCAGCTCACTGTGGTACGTTTCTCACTGTTTCAGGAGAAGAGACAGAGTTTAATCTCTTTTGGGATTTGTAGATTTCAAATCAGATTCATTTTTAAGAAACAATAGGCTACTAACCCTGCCTGTCCTTCGACTCGTAACAACACATGAGGAAAGGAAAAGGAGGATGACCACAGTCGGGTTCAGTTTATGTTTATTGAGTGTTTCCTGCAGGTTGTGGGTTTATTTGTTGTGGTCCAGTATCAGAGTTGTGTTTATTCTAACGTTCTCCATCCTGCAGCCACCAGTTCTGCTCACCTGGAGGACCTGTCCTACCTGGATGATCCTCAGAGACTCGTCCCGTCACGCACCTCCCTCAGGATGCCCAGACAGGACTCTGGGAGTCGCAGTCAACAGGACCAGAGAGGTGAACACACACACAGACACACACGCACACGCACGCACGCACGCACGCACGCACGCACGCACGCACGCACGCACGCACGCACACACGCACGCACGCACGCGC
>NW_011336195.1:0-17286 GCF_000735185.1 Notothenia coriiceps
AGTTATGGTGAATCATTTTTCTTTGGTATGAGAAGGAACACTAAATGAGAAAAGACTGTTTTGTTGTAGAGCTATATAGTTGTATGGTTATAATAAAGTGGAACACCACAGACTTGAGACTCAAAGGTTATTCAGACTTGAGTCACATTTGAATTCCAAAAACACATTTAAATTAAAAACGTAGAACTTCTTGCTTGAACTTAAACAACAACAGGCGCGTTCACACCACAGTACTTCTCCCACTTTAGTTCCGATATAGTTACGAAATGTCGCGTTCACACCAAAAAGAGCCAGAACTAAAATTAGTTCATGAGAACCTTTTTTACCCCCTTTTTCTCTCTCTCTGCTAGAGAGCAGGTACTTTCGTGGTAGAAAAAGGTTCCTGTGTCGGATTGGCTGGGCGTGGCGGAATGCAAACCACGCCCCGTAAAACTCTGAAAAGGTTTTGTGAAGCCGCCATTTTATTATCATCGCATTAGCATTATTAGCATTATTAGCATTAGCCCAGCGCAGAAACGCATAGAGACTAACGCAGCGTCCACACGGCAGCGTGCGTTGAAGCGTAACTTATGGCAACACAAAATAAAACATGGGAGCGGTGGAGATGAGGAGGTCTCGGCGTTCTGGCGATTTACTCGGAAGGCTTAGAAGCTGCTGGGAGACCCAGCGCCGTGATTCTACTGAAGCCAGTCCCCAACTGGGGACTTCCGGCCGGGGACTTCGGGTGGCAGTATACGCCGTGAAGTTGTTTGTGGCCTGCCAGTGAACCCAAAGCAGCAGAAGAAGAAGTGACGTCAGCGGCTTCATTTGCCTAATCCTCCCCCAGGAACTTTTACACTTTTCCACGGGTGTGAACCCGATCTGTACTTAGGTCATGAGAACGAAAGAGTTCTCATGAACTAAGTTCTCATGAACCTTTGTGGGAAAAGCACTGCGGTGTGAAAGCGCTTAACCTCTCAAAACTCCACTTGGGCTTTAGCCTTTGGCTTGAAATGAGCCGAGACCCTGCCAAACCTAGATTATTCATCGTGATAGTGTGATTCTGCTTATCATTTTGTTACTCAAGGGGGAAAAAGGCAAGATTGTTAGAGGGCAAAAACAAAACACAATGTACCCTCATAAGAAATACTATGCCTATGCTGCGTCAGTCTGTGCATGTCATTTTATATCCGAAAACTGATAAAGGACAAAGGTACAATTGAAGCAGAAGCTTCTTGGCCCTTTGAGTCCTGTGCTAAGCGGTCCAAAGGTAAGCTCAAAGAAAATTGTTATAATGTTATAATCATCAGTATTATTTTAAGAATTGATTGATTGGTACATTTGTTAAGGGAAATTATATTGGGTTAAGTGTACATAAGAACTGTGTTTTGGGACTTTCAAAAATGAAATTGCCTTCAATGCCACGACTTGACATTATCCCACCTGAGCTTTCCTGATGTAGCTTTGCTTCAGGTGATGTTTCTTAAAGTAAGAAAATGCCTCAAGATAATACCCAGTGGAGTAGAAACTTAGTAAATTCAGATTGAATAGAGGCTGACAACACATCTTGCTTTAGCTGAAAAGCTTTATACTGTAATTTTGGTCTGGCCTAAATGATATGTTCTATTTGATTTTATGTTTGCTGATAAATAACCAAACTTATACATTGTATCACTATGTAATTGAAAGCATTTATTAACCACACAATGCACTCATAACAATGACAGCTAGAAAGGCTCTTGGCAATATCGTTTAAATGTGGTGAAAATGGCACCTCATTTCAGACAGCCACTCATGGGAGACATTCATTGTGTTGCACTCAGTTGTATACACAAAGTGACAGAAATAGTTTTGTCAATAATAAAAAAAGCTGGAGAAAAAAAGTTTAAATGCTGCCCTCCTTTTCAACTCCCCACAGCTGGCCAAGTGGGATTGAGTGTTGGATTGTAAGCCTCTAAAAAGTTACAGAAATAGTCTGACACAGCCAACCCAGCATCTGAAAGGCTGGGGGTCGGGACAATTGGACCATCCAAAAAAGCATCTCTGATGTAGTATGCTGGCCCCTCAAAGGTACGGCATGAGATGCAAATGGAATGCCCATCGTAAAAATTGAGCAATGTGACCATTGGGAAAAAAGCCAAAGGAGTTAGAGCCCATCCTTAGAGTTGCTCCAACCTGCAACTGATTGTCCTTCAGAAACTCAAGCTTAATAACCTTCACTAACAACTTAACGCTTCAGTTCACTACGCTACTCTGTGGTCATTAACAATGATAACGACATAGATCTTGTACATCGACGTAGCCTCGTAGCCTCGTTGTTGACCAGACAACTCTCAGTAACCATAAGGGGATTGAATCATACGTGGGAATAGTAGCATTATTGATGTGCCTGAAACCGTGAAGCATCTGTAATATAACTCTCTCTATTGATCCCAGAGAGAGTTGCCTCTGAAGCCAGCCTCTGTGAGGATAGCTCCCTGGAACAGCCCCAGGATCTCAGATCACCAGGTCAGCTGGCGCTCAACAGCCAACGTTTTGCCTTAGTGACTCACAAAGCTCTCTTTGTTACACTCACACTAACATGCATCCACACAAGAAACCCACACGGACACAGGGTCTCATCCCATGCATGCATAAACACCTAGCCCACTCGGATTGCCAAGACCACACGTCAATCAGGGCTGCTTTTCCTGAATTAAGTCTATACAATTAAAAGGGGTTGTTTAGCGTGTTTGAATTAGGGTTGTATGAGGTAATCAGGTAAACCGCCAACAATGAACAATTACCTCATACCGTACAACCGCCCTTACAAACTATTCTTAAGGTGTTTCAAATGAACCTCTCTGTGAAATAAATGTAGAAAGTAAGCTTAAATAATAATAGTGTTGTAGCCCTTTGCTGCACCCTGAAGCAGTGGATGGATTATGAATCCATTCTGAAGAATGTGGGCAAAGGCAAATGTTGACAAAGTCAGATGCCAAGTGCTTAGGGGTAAACCGAGATGGCCGGTGAACAGGTATCCACAAAGATGGGGCCCTTGCGGCACCTGTGAGGTGAGTGCCATCTGTCAGCCTATTGTAAACAGACAAAATGACATTAATTTAACTCCATTATTTATTGAAAGACATCAAGTTTTTCTTTACTTTTAGAACAGTGGGACAATTTATACTTTCACAATGGTTGGTGCCAGAAGCTTGTATTAGTGCTGTTGGAGGTCAATATGATATTGATTGCAGTAAAAATCAATATCAAACACCATCAAACTAAATCATTCTATGTCTTGGGATAATAGTAGCTCTGCCTTCATGTGTTAATTTGGTAGTTGTTAATACATTTATCATCAAGATGATATCACAGATCCATAACAACGACCTTATAATGGTGATAGTGGATGTCACAAGTTAGTCAAAGTAATGATAGGCGCTCTTATGGCAGAAAATTGTCATGTCAATGTCGGGGCATGCACATTAGAACGTATGAGTGGGGGGCGGAGGGCTTGTCTTGACTTATACATTTTACATTTATAGAGAAAATTGTGTGGCTACTTCCCTGATGACTTAATTTAACATGCAATTTTTTAACTCACTAACATGGTCAACAGCAATAAATGTTTTATTTTTAAATACAATGATAAATTATTTGCATATATAATGGCAGTTAAGCTGCTTTTTAAAAATGGAAACACTAGTTCAGTGATTCTACATGATTATTGTAACATTGTTTCAGCAAGGTAAAGCCACAAAATAGCACACTTTATTACCATTTATTTTTTATGAGCCAATACTCAACTGGCTTGTTTGCCATGATTGCTGAAACACACTTTTGTTTTCCTGCGGCAACAAATACAAAACTCCAAGCAGTATTCAGGACACCCATAGCGTGAATAACCTAGCCCTTCCATTTAACACAGAGTACGTTTTTCTCTAGGAACATATTGACGCATGCCTAACAGAAGAATGGCCGTTTTGTTATTCTCCATAAAGGAAAGAAAACAATTGTAATGGTAGTCAGAGTATTATTGATCAGTCATGTTTAAGATGGGTTAAATGCAGATAAACAGTATGTGTTGAGAGGAAAAGAGGCTGAATGCATTGGCCAAAATGTTCTCTTGGAAAAAAGGTGTTTTTTGTTTGATAATGATTTAGCTTTTCTAGCAAAAAATTACCTGGTAAACTGGCTAAATGTGAAAAGACAAGTCATTAACGTTGTCTCTTAACTCCAACATATTTTTAGTGTATGCTAATCGGACTGTAAACAATGCGGTGTGCACTGAAAAGAAACATTTTTCATACCCCGATAACCAATGGCTTTATAGTTCAAAATCAAAACCACAATAAATATGTACCCATGCCACTAGCTCTATAGAAAACATCCTGTAACCGTAATTACTGACAAGGTTGTGTGTTGCCTCATAGCTTTGTAATTGGAACCATGGTCTTCATTTATTTCTTTATTTTTTTATTTTTCAATATCTATTTTAGACTTAATTACCTAAACAGCACCCTGGGGCAGGTAAAGCTAATACAGTCAAATATGTTTGTACACAGTGGGTGTAGAAATAAATCAATTAAAGTTTAATTTCCATACACAGAACATTTGAGCCCTGTATTCTTGCTGACTGCAGTATTTTCCAAGCAAGGGCATGCTTCTTGTAGATATGCACACAGAGGGACAATGTGCGTAAGAGATGTTTACGGACGGAATAATTCAGTGACATTCTTGGATAACTTTTTTTGCCTCTGTAGAATGAGTTACTCACTCTATCTAACTTCTCAGGTAATAGCTTGAGCCCTGGAGGGAGGCATTTGACAATAATGCAATATTGCTTTATATGACATACATTTGCATCATAGTGAGTTTGTGAATGCTTGGGGCATGGCATAATTACAAATGGTAAATCACAGGAAACGGTAAGTGTGCCACTATTGTTGTTATTCCAAAGGGACATATTCATCCGCCTTGGCAGAGGAACACCCAATGCAATGTGTATTCACCTTTAACCCTTTGAGAACTGAAGCCATGCAGCTGATTTCCCATGGAACCCACTGTCTTACTACTGTACTCACACATATTCTAACCAATGTTTGCTGTCAGGACATTTGAAATATACTGCCAACTGAATGTATTAAACGAGAAAAACTAATGTTCAACGTTATCCCGATATTATGGGTTCAGAAAAGTTCAGAATAAAAGCTTATTATAAACATATTTGAAAATAAACAGTTTGAAAAGCATGGTAAAGATCATGCGCAATGTCTTCAAAGGAAGAGAATTCATGTCAACACTATTCATACTCTGCATTCACACCCACTTGATGTTGAGTCATGGCAGGGGCTGTTGATCCCTCTGCTTATAAACCATATAGGAAGTATACTCACATTGAATTCATACTTTATTTAAACTAGAATAGTAATAAGGATGTGAAACATGCCCAATCCTTTCAAAGGGTTGTTTGTGGCTACACCTATATACTTATTTTTCTATAAACACGAGCTGGGAGAAAGACTGTCATTGACAAGTGCAAGTCTTATTCAAGAACCAGCAAAGAAAGCCAGTGTCATACAACCCCTCCTCTACTTTGATTCAAAAAGGAATCCAATTGAAATGCTCACAAAAGCAACAGCAGAAGAGACAATAATACGTTGTGGGTTAAGCATGCACATATGTTTCCCTCATGTTTCTGTATTGCCTTATAATGCAATAAAAACCTAAATTAGCCAACAATATGACCATAAATCAACGTCCTAATCATGTTTCTGCAGTAAATAGCCATGACGAATATTTGCTCCATGCATCATCTCAACAGTATGCCACCCTATAGTGATATATCTGGAGGATGTGTTTAGAGGATAGTGTTATATGTGGGGGAGTATGGTGTGAAGTCCTCGGTGTGTCAGCAACATATCAGTAAAACAGCTGAGGAGGCTCCTCTGGGAAACAGTGCCGGGGCACAAATTCAACATTCTCTGGGGGGGGGGGGGATTCAATTATCTTCTTTCATTTTACTGTATTGAGCACATTAGTTTATGTATGCAAACTACAGTGGATATGTGTTTTAATTATTAAGAAGTGTTACGAAGAACCTTATCTACAACTAACATTTGACTTTAAGATTTGAAATAAACTCATTTAAGGCAGACTGCACATTACGTCACCATACTGTGTATGATTGCTCTCCTTAAGAGTTGTTGTTCATAAATGCAATAATTCAGCAAGATATCTACACACACATAATATAAACATAAGCAGCAACAAACAATAAAACTGCCAACATTGACTACATCAAAAACATATAACGTTCCCATGGAAACAGCCAAGTGAGTGTAAGTTTGGATAATGCATAGACTACGTGTGTGTGTGTGTGTGTGTGTGTGTGTGTGTGTGTGTGTGTGTGTGTGTGTGTGTGTGTGTGTGTGTGTGTGTGTGTGTGTGCGTGTTACGTAGTAGTAGTAGTAGTACTACGACTACGTGTGTGTGTGTGTGTGTGTGTGTGTGTGTGTGTGTGTGTGTGTGTGTGTGTGTGTGTGTGTGTGTGTGTGTGTGTGTGTGTGTGTGTGTGTGTGCGTGTGCGTGTGTACATCTGTCAGCATTTCTATCGTGCATTCTTATACCTTTTGCATTTTTGCCATTTATTTTTACTTTGTGTTATTTTAATTATAAGCAAGGCAATATATACAGTTTTAACATGTCTGAAAGAATGCCCCTATTACTAATTTAAACCACAACTCTGAGATATGGGGAAAGACGTCCATAACAAATCTACAGAAAATAATTGTATCCCAAAACAAGGTAATACGAATCTAGTAGGTAAATATGAATATACAAAAAAATGTGTTGACATTATTGTAAACAGCGTTTGTTATTTGTATATCCCATAAGGAAATGCCTCATAATGCCAAAAACACTTCCAAATGAAAGTCAGTGAGTACACAACTAGGCAAACCAAGCATTAAGTGTCAGTTTATGGATGATTGGTGATAAAATATGGAATGGACTGAACCCGAATCTCCCAAGTGTAAATTCAATTCAACACTCAACAATTAAAATCAAGGAATATTTTACTAACAGATTACACAAATGTATGTAAATCAAAGATTCTTATATTGACTTTCATTAGATCGGTTACCCAATAACTTGTATTTGGAGAATTAGAAAGAATTAGAAATGTCGATGTGTTTGGTTTATCTTAATAATGATGTTATAGTAAATGTTTTTGTGATCTGTATATTTTCTAATAATGTATTGTTGTTATTTAAGCCCTGTAAATTACTTTGTTAAGGTTCTACCTTGAGACTTGAAATCTAATGGGAAAGATATTTTCTTTCTAAGCTATGCTTTCTGTCTCGCTCAAACTCATTTTGTTTTCTTGTGCCTTGCCTGTATAAATTGTCTTCTATTAATATTGAATTAGCTGTATTGAAAATATATATCAATGTCATAGAATTCCAAGCAGCATTGTAAGCTACTGAATATATTTGAATCATTATTGTGGTGATTGCAGTCTAAATTTGACTTTCATATCAGTATGTATTGCTTGGATATATCCCAACTTTAAGCTTCACTAAATGAAAATCACAGTACAACCTGCATTTGCACTGGGCTCTCCAGCCAGGCGTAAATTGGTAGCGCAGGATTGTTGCATATGAATGTAATTCATAGGAGACGGGTGGAATTAACGAGACGTCTGGAAAATGTCAAGTGAATTAGGGAAAATCTCCAATGAATATTAAGAGTCATTTGTCTGGACCCAGAGTGAGCGGCCCACAGCAGAAACCACAACATCCTTTGCATGTTGCAATATGCCTCCATCATCCATCACGAGTCAACCTGACACGACACTGGTTGACTACAACTATTAGCCTCTGATCCCTCATTGCCCATCTTACTGTGTTTCCCAGCATGCCATGTGTGATTTTTTTTCTCCAAATGGTAATCCATCAATGACATGATTATTACAGGTACCATTTCCACATGCTGGCACCCTTGTTGCGCTAATCTCTCTTTGAGAAGGCCACTGTCAGGAATGCAGCATGGTCGCAAATGTGTTCAGTCTGTTCACCCTTTGAGTGTTGGGATGGATTCCGATTTATTTTTATTACTGTCCTAATGCTTGGTTTAGACATTTTAATCTAAATAAAACAATGTATTTTATTCAAATTAAACTGCTAGTATTTTAGCCAAATGCACTTTTTAACAGACTGTAAGAGAATTTTGGAATACAGAGCTGCCTTCATAACTTCTGAATTACTTAACTTGAGATTTTAGCGAATAAAGAAACATAATAAAACAGGAATAAATCAACACACTTTCCTTAAAGGGTCCTGACAATTATAGTTCTTAGCTCAGGTCTCTATCCTTAAGGCAAGCACTGCCCAAAAATACTGTACAGTGACCTACAGTGTATTTATTGTATAGAGGTAGGGGTCATCTTATTACAATGTTAATATAACATCTCCGCCCTATCCCAACCTCACCCTACTGAAACTTGACAAGAATAATTCTCATTCTCTTATTACAAGACATGTAGCTCGAGTATGTCCCCACCAGCTGGAGCAACAATAAACATAATGAAACTCACCTCATGTTGTGTCCTCCGTAACAATGGAGGAAGAAGAGGCTGTCTGACTCCAGGCAACAAGGCTCCTCAGAGATTGACAAGGAAGTCATTTGCACTGTCAAGCTTTTTGGGGTGTCAACAGCCGGAGGCCTTTTACTCCAGTTTCCATATCTACTTTATTCAACACGTTTAGAAAAGCATGCATACTGTATCGTCATCATTTAAATCATCTTTGTACTCTTGAAAGGCAGCTGAACAAACTGTTCATGTACTGTATAAGAAAAATATGTGAATTCTTCAATGTTAAAAGTCTTGAGTAGTTATTGTCTAAATAAAATACTTTCAACATAGAAACCTTGAACACTGATTACTGGCTGTACTGCGAAGCCATTAAGAAACTATTTTCTAGCTCTCATAGCAACAACCTTCACCCTAACAACTAAAGCATAGAAACGAAAAATCTGAAGAAATATGCATGCTGGCTACAAAAGTAATGGAAAGACGGTGTCCTGATGTTGACCTTTTCTGTCTGTATCGTTTGTCTTCTACTTCTGTGCAAACTTTTTTCCTTCCCCCTCTCTCCGACTATGTGTCCCTCTTTCGGTCTCTATCCATCTCAATCTGTCTTCCCAAATCCACCTGCTGTCGTCTCTTAAGTATAAGGATGGTCAGGGGACAGTGTGTGTGTCTGTGGGTATGTGTCCTGTTTTTTTTAACAATGAAAAGATGTTCACAGCTGACAACATCACCCAATGAGGACATTGTGCCATAGGTGTGTGTTGGAAGCCAACTGAGGTCAAACTTGTTTACATCGAGGGGAAAAAATAATCACATTTTAAGTGAATGAGCTTAATATCTAAATGTAAAGCAATAAAGCATAACACCTATATGGTTGAAATGTTAAGAAAAATCTGTAGCAATTCTTTCTTAGCGAGCACACACCACATATTGCATTTAGAAGCAAGGCTGAGTCACTGCCACTCATTACAAAAGAAAGTTTTCATTGCAACTAGAGTACATTTTTTCAGCGTTTGGTCCTTCACCTCAGTGATACCTTTTTTTAAATAAGTTTCAGATCATCTAAAGCGTGGCAAATATTTATTTTCGAGGCAAATTCCTAATAAACTAATAGACCAAGTATTTTCTTTAGCTAGTTGCTATTGATTTCTCTATCCACATTCATGACAAATCGCTGGACAAAAGCTAAGGCTCTTCACTAAAAGATGAAAAAGGCCTATTGAGAAATGTAGAGAGTCTCTTGTGAAAAAAGAGTTACTCTAAATGAGAAAGCTTCAGTAAAATGATTATTACAATATCACAAAATACATGGAAGTCAACAAACAGCAAAAAATGTTGATTATACAAGTGTAGAAGCTAGGCCTTTACTTTTTCGCTAATATTTAAAAGAATATTCGTGACAGCTGCAAAAATGTGCACTTTCTTATTCTGCCATCCAGTTTTCAATAAGTGTTGCACTATATAATGCAGAGTTTTTATTTAGGCCTAGGAAGGCCCGCTAGAGTAAGTAAACGTGTGTGGGCCTGCAGTCACCCCTCACAACTTAAAACCGTTTTTTCCGACCCTTGCTAGCTCCAAAGGTGGCTCTCTTGGCCTGCAGTTCTCTTATACCCCTTTTGACAAAGTATGCAAGTAAAAAGGGAAACCATTACCCACACTGTTAGATTAGCATCCCCAGCCACTGTTTATCCTCTGTAGGATCTCACAATTCCTGACATACTGTAGAAGCTCATGATGTAGATGCCATTACAAAGGAAGAATAAGGAGTCCAATACACATTCCACTACTAGCTTTAGCAACATCATAATTCATGTCTCCGTCAACAACGCAATGAAGAAGCAGTTAGAGATCAAAAACAAAAGCATTGGAGTTAGCCAGAAGCACGAGTCTGCATTGATCTATGGTCTCTGGTCCCCAACCCACGAGAGGTAACGGTTGGATATAAAACAAGATTACTTAATTGAACCGCTGGCTGACTGGTTATTCTAGTGAAAAGGGATTTGGTTTTGTCAATAACTGCCTTTTCCCGCACCCTATAGGAATAAAGACAGGTGTTTGTGTCAACTTCGACTTCAGGGACTTAGATCTCAGTAAGTCGTAGGTGATAGATTGCATGCTAGGTTTATAGCTTGTGTGGAATTAAGTAGCTTAGTAAATGTTTCCAGGGAGGGAAACCTTCAACTTGCTGACTGATAGTCTTACTCCCCGTCACATTACTCACCATTTCTCTTTACATCTGTACCACAAAAATCAATGTATTGTCCCTACTTCTGTAGTAAGTGATGTGTCTCTTTCCTTTTTAGCAGATGGTGTAATTTAACAAGGTTCTCTGGCCAGTCTCACAGTAGGTCAAGTTATACGTTAGGGTTCAATATGTACTAAAATGTGCCATTCGACCTTGTTTTAGGGCAGAAACATTGACATCTATTCCTAATGGCCTCACTCGAGTGCCATAGCACCATCTTGGCTGCTTTCCACCGTCTTTATCATGACTATAGGTCAAGACGACTTACAATTGGGTATAATGGTGACATGGGGGGGGGTCATCCAAGACATTTCAATAGGAATCCATAAGAATGATGTCTTAAGTTGTTGCTACTGCTTAAAAAAAGTGACACTACAGGATTTGTATTGCTCAGATCAGGTGTCTTTAATCAGGTGTGGATTTTATCGATGATATCCAAAAAACTGTGAGCAAGTGAAAATAAGGTCTAAATATGATCTGAAAGCTTGCTATTAGGCTTCAAATGTGATTATTTCTTCTCCAAACACATGCTGGATTTATCAAACAGACAAATGTCTCATTACATATAATTCAGTCCCGTATATAATTATTTTAGTGTTGATGGTAATGAAATACTGTATGGTTGCACATGTTTAAAACAACCATCTGTTTTTAAAGGTACGAGAAAAGCTTGGTCGTCAGAGGCACTTTTGGAAAAAGAGCTTTGAGAGCACTGCTTTCACACAGATGCATTTGACCATTGGTTGCCGATTGAATTTCGCAAATATATTTGCACATCCTAGAGGGCTCTTGAATGCTCATGCAACAATAACAAGAATGGTGTTTCGATTAGTAAAACGTGTCAAAGTCAGTGAGAAGAAATTATCTAATGTTGCAAATTCCAGGAGGCAATCTTTCAAATGTGTTGAAATCTTCCTTATTTCCAACGTAAGAGATCACAAGATCACACACTGAACTACTATCCATGGTGACTTAGCTGTCCACAGTCTGGTGTCCTGGGAATTCCTTCCCACAGTCTGGTGTGATACTAGTTTGAGGTTTTGCTAGCTTGTTTGTTTCATAATGATATATTATTTATAAGAATAAATCCATCTGGAATAATGTTGCCCAAGTCCATTCTGTGTGAAACAATTGGCCAAAAATGATGAATAAATAAACCAACTGTTGCAAAGTGTCTGAAGCTTTTGAATATATCATCAGTACTGTAGGTCCCCTGTGTGGTACCAAGCCAAGGTAAGTTAAGACGATGCTCCTGGTAGTGGTCCTGCTGCACTGTGAGACATTGTGCACGACAGATCATTGAAATGGTAAAAAAACAAACATTTATGGTTCATGAGATTATTTCATTAAATCTTTTTAAAATGTTAATAACAATGGGGTTTCTTTTTCTAATTCCATTTAGACATTTTAATTCAGGAAGTTAATTTGCAGCTGTTTAATTTTGCACAACAATACAATGAATGCACATACTACTCTGATAGTATGTTTGTATACCATCAGAATTGTAGGTGGAATGTATCACAGTTATATTGGCTCCAGTATTGAACCGCTAAGAAGGACACATTAAATACCATCTCTACCCATAATTTTGAAATCAACATCAGACTGTAGATAAATTACATTTCACACCATAGCGTGGATGATTATTTTGCTTTGGGGACGTCATTCTGCAGATCTTTAAAACGAAAAATGTGTGGAAAAGAAAATTGTTTCTCCTTTAATCAAGGTTATTATAGTGGTGATATAGAATAATACAAAAATATTCCATGTCAAATATTAGCTTGAATATTTTCTTCTGCAATATAAACAATTTAAAGTATCATGTTACATGAGCCACACAGCTCTTTAATTTTCCTATTATTAGGCGTCTTGCACTAATGCTTACAGATTACACTTTGAAGAACACCTCATTCTGATAGCTTTAATTAAATACTTAAGTGCTGCCTGAGTGGCTACTGCTGCTCCCCTGATGCTTAGGTCACCATCCAGTCCAGTGGGGGTTTGCCTCCTGTCAATATCTCAGCATATTCTCAATAGTTATAGTTATGCTCCCATGGGATACAGAAACATGCAGTGATAAATGATGGTGCATAAACTGAGGTTACCTACTGTAACCCCAGTTTCTATGAGTAAATGGCGTAGCCCTCTAAGGCTATCGCTATTGGGTAATCCCCCTGCGCAGCACTGAAACACTTGTAGTCCACCCGCAAGGTGGGCCCCACCCTCGGGCTTCCTTCCGGTATAAATAGGAAGGAGGCCCGACAATCTGCTCCCATACAAAATAACTTTTCTTCAGCTATTCGTAGAGCCAGTGGGGCCCAGCACTTAGAGGGCTACGCCATTTACTCATAGAANGCTCAATAACACCCCATGCCTGTTGTGCCATGCGTAATGGCGCATCACCGTCCCTGGAATATAGCATAACATGAATATTTTCCATGAGGGGACGAAGGCTGGGAACAATACATACCTGCCGCTGTGAAAAGTAGAGACGAAGGTCATACTTTGCCCAGTGACAAAAAGAGGGGGAACTGCAGCTCTCTGAGAGCCGCGTCCGCGTGCTCTGGCCCCAGGCAGGATTCGCACATTGCGTGCTGGTCATAGCTCATGATATATCCTGAGCCACAGGAGGGACAATTTCGGACGCAGTTGTTGCTCATGATGTTTAATGGTTCTGTGCTTCAGTAACTGCCGTGGTGTGCTGAAGAAAAGAGGGAGCAGATTGTCGGGCCTCCTTCCTATTTATACTGGAAGGAAGCCCGAGGGTGGGGCCCACCTTGCGGGTGGGCGTGGACTACAAGTGTTTCAGTGCTGCGCAGGTGCGCAGGGGGATTACCCAATTGCGATAGCCTTAGAGGGCGAAGCAATATACGAAATAGAACCTATTTCAACCCATCCTGGCTTTCGACGGTCAGTATATTTTTAGTGACGCATACTGTAGTTACTTCGAGATGCATTCAATTCAGATTGCTGTTTAACCAAAGCTTTCTGTCTTTATACACACCTCTTAATTCATTAGATGAGTCTTGGGCATTCATGCCTTTAGGTTCTTATCCACTGGGAATTTTAAATTAATGGAAGTTGTTTCAATGGTGTGTAAATTGATGGGCCAACGCTTTTTACACTCGTCTTAATCCCATAATTCAGCAACTCATCAATATTACATTCTGGTTCAAAGGCTTATAACAAAAGTGTAACCTTTGGAGGTCTGAGAAAGAAAGAAATTGGTTTTGAAACATACGGGTAAACAGCCTTTAGAGAAACCTGTACAACTGATTCTACAACTAAAAGACACAATAACAACATACTCATTTATTTCTTTAAATTCATGCACCCGGGGTCTTTGGTCAGCGTGGGTTGCAACTCACTCAAATGGACATGTTTACAAATGTGACGGCAGAGAAGGTTCATGTCCTTGTCTCCACATTAATGACAAGTGGCTCCTCATAAACAAGGGGAATTTATGGTGCCTCATCAAGATGTTCCCAACAAAGGTGCCTACATTTAACGATTTAATGTATACTTCAGGGGAGATTTGTACTCGTTTCTCACCCAAGTCAGGTATTAAGCTTTTATCATTTGACTTTAGTCTTAATTTTTGCATGTTACCTGAGCCACACAAAAATAAATCTCAGACTACAAATAAGTTAGTTTACTTTATCCACTCATAAAAGAGACAAAACGCTAGTTAAAAATGTCTGGCTGAAAGCATTATTGGTTATTTTCTCCAAATTGTATTTAGATATTGCCATTATATCACTAGCGTTAATTATTTCAGTCATCCTATTCATGCAGTGAAAATATGATATTGTGAACAATATTTGTGGTGTGTATCCACAATGAAAAAAAAATCTTGTTTTAACCTTACCCAGCCAATGCAATAATATTCACAATATATTTTTCTGGTAATTTAAAAAAAAAAGAAGTTTAACATCAGACTTTTTTGAAGGCAAAAGATCCAATTCCTCCTTTTGAATGCCAGCTGTGACAATAATTGCAAGGTGAGTACTGCTCTGTTAGTGGAGATGGAGAAGATGGATGAGATATTAAAGATGGATAAGCGATAATTGTGTTGCAGAGCTCGACAAGACTTCCTGGAGTTCCCCATCGTGAAGTCCCACGCCACCCACTGTGGCTTGAGGCACGCTTCACAGATCTGCCATCATTTGCTTGGTACATAGGGGTTTAGTTCAAAAAGTTGTGTCATGTATTATTTGTAACTGATATAATAAGATGTGCCTGTTTTCTGAACCAAATGCAATTCAGTTTTATATATTTCGATATTTTCCAATTTACAATGGGTTGGATGTTATCTTCATTCAATTTGCACTTATATTATTTTGTGTGATTTTGAGAAAAAAAAAGTTGGCTTGAACATTTGCTTAGCACATGCTTTGTTTGGCTCTTTGCATCAACAGTGTTTTCCCAAAAGGCTTGTGAGACGTGAGAAGAAGTTAACAGCAAAACAAAAAATAATTATTGATTATGTTCACCTCACCCTGCCTAAACCTCGAGAAGTATTACACAGTATATCACGACAACTCTAATGCATCAGAGGTCAGAGAACATCCAGCTTGTTTTCTCTGAGAGTGTCGTAAATTATTTCTGATCCAAAACTGATGACGATGGTTCGGAGGAAATGGCCAAGAAAAAAAAGGTGGTTTTAATATTTCCAAAATGTTTCACTTGTCATTCAAGACATTTGAAAGCTAATTAAAGATATCCGTCCTGGGTTTACTGCTTTGTAATGCCATCCATTTCTACCAAACAGCAAAGTGTTTTGTCCCTGTGTGTGTGTTTTGTCCCTCTGTTGCTTTTTGGTTGTCAGCCAGAAGATTGAAACACTCCACTGGAATCAGTCCAGACCTTGAAAAGACCAGTGACACTATGTTGACTTTTCCTATTCAGATTTTGAAAACAAACTCCACAGTGTCATTTATCAATAACAAATAGAATAGGATTACACAAAGAACATGTTTACCCAGTTCAAACAATATAATATAACTTTTCATCAATACTACCTGTACTGCAGGATTCACAAAACCACATTAATGTGATTGTTAAAATTCAGGTCCGAGTCCATGACTTCTTTGTTTTGTTTTTTTTAGGGCCGGGACTCGATTAAAAAAATTAATCTAATTAATTACAGGCTTTGTAATTAATTAATCGCAATTAATCGCATTTTTTTATCACATATATAACTAATTTGACCTGAGACAGTGGAGAAGTCA
This sequence comes from Notothenia coriiceps, assembly GCF_000735185.1. Lineage (NCBI taxonomy): Eukaryota > Metazoa > Chordata > Actinopteri > Perciformes > Nototheniidae > Notothenia > Notothenia coriiceps. The sequence goes on from NW_011336195.1 coordinate 16,031, forward strand.
TTTTTTTCACATGGATTTTAGTAATAACATATNTGTGATTGTTAAAATTCAGGTCCGAATCCATGACTTCTTTGTTTTGTTTTTTTGCTTACTTTGTAATTGTCTTAATTTAAGACAATTACAAAGTAAGCATCACCTTAACATTTTGTATAAGAATAGAGGACAGATAATGTTTTCTCAGCATTATCTGGAAAAACTTCATTCATTAACTCCATTAGTCTTGACTACCGTAACACCATCATGCAAGTCTCTCAGGCAAAAAGCACTTTCTTTCAAGATAAGATCCAATCTTCCTATTCCAATCCCCAAAAACTATTTTCTATCTTCTCCACCCTCTTGGACCCCCCCAAAGCCCCTCCCCCCTCCTCCCTTCTGTCAAGCGACTTTGTTAACTACTTTGAAAAAAAGGTTGGTGATATTCGCTCTTCTTTTTCTGACTCACCTTTACTCACCGCTGGGTCACCAGACCCTCCCTTCACCCACACACTGACCTCCTTCTCCCCTCTCTCTCCAAGTGAGGTTCTTACCCTCATTACCTCTGCCCGCCCTACCACCTGTCCTCTGGACCCTATCCCCTCAAACCTCCTTCAGACTATCGCTCCTGATATTCTAGCGTTTCTCACCCATTTCATCAACACTTCTCTAACTTCTGGTCACTTTCCAAACAGTCTCAAGGAGGCAAGAGTAAACCCTCTCCTAAAGAAACCCACTCTCAACCCGTCTGATGTTATAAACTACAGGCCTGTCTCTCTCCTCCCGTTCCTGTCTAAAACACTTGAACGCGCTGTCTTTAAACAACTCTCCTGTTATCTCCATCAGAACAACCTGCTGGATCCGCACCAGTCTGGTTTCAAGGCAGGTCACTCAACAGAAACTGCCCTCCTTGCTGTCTCTGAGGAACTGCACACTGCTAAAGCAGCCTCCCTCTCCTCTGTCATCATCCTTCTGGACCTGTCTGCTGCATTCGATACGGTGAACCATCAGATCCTCCTTCTTACTTTCCCTCCTCACCTCATACCTCAAAGCTGCACCTACAGGGTAACTTGGAGAGGGTCAGAGTCCGACCCTTGTCAATTAACTACAGGGGTCCCTCAGGGCTCTGTTCTTGGTCCCCTCGTCTTCTCCTTGTACACAAACTCGCTCGGGTCTGTCATTAGCCCGCATGGTTTTTCATACCACTGCTACGCTGACGACACCCAATTAATTCTGTCCTTTCCCCGCTCAGAGACCCAGGTCGTCGCACGCATCTCTGCTTG
>NW_011336195.1:20964-23949 GCF_000735185.1 Notothenia coriiceps
TGCCTCTCATGTGCTTGATGAGAAGAGGAACAGACTTATGGCTGATAAAGCAGAGAAGCTACTGTTCATTAAAAAGAACCTCCCACTTTTCCTTAATAAGTAGACAAGGCTGGCTTATCATAAGCTTATCTAGTTCTACATGTCTACTCTATACCCACTTTCCTGAACAATTTTCATTGTGAGTTATAATTCACCATCTCAGGTTATCATTAGGGGGAAATGACAGCAGCACAGTGTTCAATATATTGTACTTTCGGTATCTAAATGATACAATGTTGTTTACATTGCTCATGAGGACAGACCACCTTATTTGCAGATTCTTGAAATTGTAATTTAATTTGTAATTGATTGTGGATTTTGTATCCAGTTTTCACTTTATGTATCTTTATACAATGTTTACTACTTTGCTTATGAGGACAGACAGCCTTATTTACAGATTCTTGAAATTGAATTGTAATTTCATTTGTAAATAGTTACATTCATGTGGATGTATCCAGTTTGCACATTTGTATGCATGCACTTACTGTATAGGTGCATTTGTTGTTGTTGAAGGCCTGGCTGTTACAGTCTTTATTTACACTATTTTGTTGTAGGCCTACTGGCCTAGATGTTTATGCAGTTTTAAAGCTCCTTGGCTTTGTTCTGAATGCTCTTTGCTGTAGTTATCCGACAGAGAAAAGAAAATGCACTTGACTTGGAATTAATGTACTGTATGCATTCAAAAGTGCTGAATAAATGTTTTATGGACCCATAATAGTGATTATTATTTAAGTTAAGTTTTGCCATAATCATGTATTTTTCCATAATCAGGTAGCTGAACAACATTGGTAAAAAATGTATACATTATATATATATATTTCTAGTAATCATTTTCGGCCTTTCGGCATTCGGTTTTCGGCCAACTGTTTCCTATTTTCAGTATCGGCAAAGAATTTCCCATTCGGTGCACCCCTACTGACAGCTACATTTTCACTCGCACCAGAGGGCTGCTCTGAGGCCAACTTTGTCCTGCAACCTCCATGTGGAGAGGACAAACAAATTGATCTTGAAGAAATAAAGCCGCAACGCTTGACCACTACTTCAGTTTTCACGATACGAACTGTACAGAGTTTCTAGGCTCTCTTTTCTAAGTTTACATTTACAGCCTGGTCATTTGCACTATGTAGCAGCTGGCCAAAATAGTTCAACAGTCTGCAAAGTTGAGGCTGGCCAGAAACATGTTATATTATGGGATCTGTGTCTCAGTTTGCAAATCAGATGATCATGATGAGATCTATTTCCTTGTTTAGGTCAAACCAGTCATGAAGGTCGTCCTTTTCCATTTTTAGGCAGGCCAGGATCGTCATTACAGCTCCAGAATGCAGTGTAAGCAGAGTTTGGATTATTTTCCTCCATCTGCAGCATTGTGACTTGTGCTGAAGTTAAGTAAAACAATTTAAATTAAAAGCTCCTTTTGTAAACAAGGAATCAGCTTAAAACTTTTCCCATTTATTGTGGTGCTTAAGTAGCATTGTTTCTTGGTCTGCTCCCAGTTTAAATGTTTGTTAGCTTAGAGTTTAATTATGTTTTGTTCATTGTGCTGAGAAGGATTTATTGAGCTACATTGAGCAACCCTTAATGGGATCAGCAACTCTTCCCATTGTTGAGCTATATTTCCATTCATTCAAAAAAATAATCTTAAATTGAAGTAAAATTGGAAGTACGAGTACTGTTGTAATGGAGTTGTATTCAGTGTAGTGGTACCTACGGAGTGTTTGTAATGCATTGTAATTGAGTTAGTACATTTAAAGTGTATAGATGTCAAACTGTTCAGAGTTATGTGTCTCTATGAACATCTCCAAAGCATTAATCAGCCATAAGCTCGCTTGAAAACATATTCAACATCAGAGGGCAGAAAGAAGGCCAGCTGATGAGAAACAGCATCAGTGTGTTCACAATTTTCCAATTCAATATCCTTGACCAATCTCTAATTTACGTGGAGCGTTCTTGAAATGACAGAATAATCATGATTGACATTAGACATCATCACTCTATAACTATGAAATGAAGATCTGTCAACTTCAATTTCGGTTCTTCCAATCTTACGGAAGGTAATCACCAAGTACTAATTTAGTCAAATGTACCTTGTACAAGATGACCTTAACCTCAATCCTACCAACCAACAGATATAGATCTCACAGGTGCTTTATGCCATTATTCCAAACTTGAAAACGTAAATTAATTTGTTTCCAAATGACTTTATATTATAGTTTTCTCTTTGTTTAAATTACCAACAAGGGGAAAGGGCTGCACTCTAATCAAATAATGAATTCATTTTATTGAAATATCACCATGGACTGTTACAATCAAATTGCAGGAGGCACAAAACAATTCAAAATATGTATGAAAACAAACATTTATAATAAATAATGATAGAGCTGCAGTAGTATCCCGGCCTACAAATCATATTCTACTGACCTAACATAACATACTGTATGTTTGGTGCAGATTGTCTTTAAAAAATCTTCCTTCCTTCCTTTCTTTCTTTTAATCTTTAAAGGTTTCAGTGAAGCTTTAACAGTTTAATTGTACATTGAAATAGGTTACAAAAGTTTCCTTGGCCTTACCTTACCTCCACCAGCTTACAAGAAACACATTAGAAGCTATCACCACTAACAAAACATTACATAAATGGTCTTGACCCACCATTGATCACAGATGAGGTTTCCTTACTTCCTGTAAACCCTTTTCACGCTTCTGCAGAAAGAGAACTGAGTCAGTGTAATTTCCTGCAGTCAAAAGGAATCTGCGGCAAGAACTATGTAACAAAGTCTACAGTCTACTTCAATTTCAAACACTTTCCCTTTCATTGTACACCTCCAGTTTGACCTACGACACTGAAGTTGGCTTCCGATTCAGAGCATCCGATTCGGCAGTTAAGGGGAAAGTTAAGGGACATTTAATTTACAGCGCTGAGCGAACAATCCTCCGTGTTTGAACCTCTTA
>NW_011336196.1:0-2446 GCF_000735185.1 Notothenia coriiceps
TGTGTGTGTGTGTGTGTGTGTGTGTGTGTGTGTGTGTGTGTGTGTGTGTGTGTGTGTGTGTGTGTGTGTGTGTGTGTGTGTGTGTGTGTGTGTGTGTGTGTGTGTGTGTGTGTGTGCGCGCTTGGTGGCTAACACTTAGCTGCCATGTTGCAGTACTATGGGTGTCTCCAGTGCTTGAATTGGGCCGGTACTCACCGGTACGCAGTACCGGCACTTCTGATTTTTACCCATGTGGTACCGGCACTTCTTACTGAGTACCGGCACCTTGCCGGTACTCAGTAAAATGCCGGTACTCAGCCGCCGGCAATATACGTATATATTGTAAACGCAACGCAGCGCAAATGTGGGTCTGACTCTGCCTCACAGAGGGTGACTGGCTGTCTACATGACGTGGCCTGCCGACATTGCCACTTTCATACAGATCATACTAATGCCCTCGATTGGTCTCTGTGTGTCATTCAAGCTCGGGAGGGTGTGTGCGTGTCTCTATAGATGCTTCAGACAATCAGGGCCAACACAGCTGCTTAGCAGGAAGAGAAGAGCAGGTGGTTAACGGGGAAAAGCGTCCGTATATGTGTCAAAGGGGTCAACGGAGACAATCAATTGAACATATACAGTGTTAAGGGACTGTTTGCCTATATCTGCCGTAGAAATGCCTCTATAATTGATGAAATGGATATAATGGAAATAGATAGCACTTGGCTTTTGGTGTTCGAATCATGATTAGTTTTGGCATGAACCGTCTCTTTAAAAGTTGAAATGTTAACTACATCATGAGAGCTATATCTAAATCTATAGCTCTTTCTGTACACGTGCAAACGCTCCAGTTTGAAAGTTGAATGCATGCCTTTGTGGTTTGTTTTTTTATAATCTCTTGTTGGTTTGCATTCCGGACAAGCTTTGAGAAAGTGTTCACTGAATACATGAGCACTAAATAACTACTTTATTCTAGTATAACTAATGTGTGCTTTTCTTCTATATATTAATATGTTAGCATATTGTGTAGTATGACATGCCATCTTTTGACTTGCTATGCCACTTTTGCTTATATGCCACGTGTGCTGTAACAATGTACATTTCCCCACTGTGGGACTAATAAAGGATTTCTGATTCCGATTCTGATTTTTGTTTCTTGATTACAGAAAAGATAACACAGATGACTGATTTACCATACATACTACATGACTTCGACCAGCAACGTTTTATTCTAAAACTAGGACATAAATGTCCCTGATATGGGACTAATAAAGGATTTCTGATTCTGATATAATAAATTGCTCACTTTTGTTCCTTCCAGGAAGAACTGGAGTCTCCAGGTTACTCTCCTCTATCTGACCATCATAAAGGTCTCAGCCAAGGTAAGGACTCTTTCAAGGACTCCAAGAGTTTTAGTAGGTTAAAATGTGGACTTTTGATGTGTGACAGTGGTGTGAGACTGTTCTGCTTTCTTGGGCTTCAGTGAGATTGTTAGAGAAGGATCAATATTGCATTCTATTTCTATAGGGGAAAAACCTAAAGAGAAAACACAAACAGGTGGTGTTGGTTTCTTGCCAACTTACTGCTTTAAACTGCACCTTTTTTTTACGGTTTTCGGCATTTAATAGTGACAAAAGCCCCCAAATAGGCCACCAGATCAGGTACCTTGTAAAGGAAGGGGAGTGAGGGGGCGTGACTGGGTGGGTGGGGTCTCACACACAATACCACCTCTCTGCTGAGAAATCTGCCTGCCGATCGTACACCTTAAAACAACATGCTGGAGACGCAGAGCGGATAGAGCAGATAACTAAAAGACAGCGTTATTGGAAGGAATGGATATGTTGAGAATACAGAGGGCGAAATCAGAATCATTTGGTCGTGGAAAAATAAAGGAATAACTAGTGAGGAATTATCAGATTTTCTAAGAGTGATCTGGAAATGGGAACAGAGTGGACAAACAGGTTAACAAACAGGTAAAGTTGTATTCTCTGATTAGTTTTAATATGTTGTAACATACAGAAAAACTGGGGAAGTGTTTAAAATAACCCATATAGTTAATGACATTTCTACAAGACATCTCTGTAAAACAAGCGATAACAGTATTTTTCTAAGAATTTTGTATCAGAGATTAATTGTCACAACAATTATGTGTATTGTCTTTTATTTTTTTTACAATTTTAATACATATAAGCCTTTAATATTTTACAAATGTAATCTTTGCTATTGTTTTTTTGTTATGTCTTACACCCCTTTAAATGCCCCATGAATGGAACTAGTTTTTTAAAGTAGAATCCTTTTCAGGCCAGAAATATGAAATACAGTATGTAACTGAGTTTTAAATCTATGCGTGACCAGAGAGTATACAATGGATTTAGGATTGTGTGTGTGTGTGTGTGTGTGTGTGTGTGTGTGTGTGTGTGTGTGTGTGTGTGTGTGTGTGTGTGTGTGTGTGTGTGTGTGTGTGTGTGTG
>NW_011336196.1:2489-20349 GCF_000735185.1 Notothenia coriiceps
CAAAACGGCCATTGAGAACGCTGAGAGACATCAGGCAAGCTACCTAGGTATGCAGGGAGAAGAAGCAGGTGGGCACGATGAAATCAAACACATCTCACACACACAACACACACCACACACACACACCACACACACAAAAATACAATAAATAAGGGCACTTTGAGCGGCAGCCACACACACACACACACACACACACACACACACACACACACACACACACAGTGTGTATCTTCTGTAAAGATGTGCTAATTAAAGGGCTGATAGTGTTGACAGTGCAGACACAAGTGAACACACCAACATCTGTTTATACGTGAGCCCAAAACATTTGTGTACCCACAAACATTTTATGCGCATACGGTTAACTCCCCCAACATACAGTCTCTTGTATAAACAGCACCCTCACCCTGGGCTAGTCAGCAACAGCCTCCTACTCAACACCAACCAAGGAAAACTGTCCTCTCCAGTTACACTCATGTCCTGTATGCAGGCACCTGTCCCTGTGTCCAGAGGACAACCTGTTCTACCCAAAAAGCTTAGCAATACAGGGACAGGGGGAGAGAGGGTTCTGGTGAATCAGCTCATTGTCTGTTACTCACCACTATATAAAGTCCAAGCTCTCTGAGGAGAATAGGCCTACAGGCCTTTGAGCAGGTCTCTAATTTCACAGCATCAGCTTCCAGATGGGAGGAAAATTAGGCTATTGCTATTATGTTCAGTTCAGCACAAGGCAATACAACTCATCATCAGAGCCAAAAGAACTCCCCTCATTGGCCTGTACATACAATCTTTCTGTCAAAGGCTTGATAACAGAAAACCTTACTGTATTGTGTCCTTTTCTGCTCACCAGAGGAGGTTTGTCTTTGCCTCACCTTGGGGACAACGGCAGATGCTGGAGCCATCTGGATCCTTCTCCCTCACCTGGTTTGCTGAGTACCAGGACCTCCTGTCTGCCAGTACCTCCTAAACACAGGTACATACAGTAGCTGGTCTCATTATTTAAGTAAATAATCAATTGTAGATAGCCGGTTTGTTTAAATAACAAATAAACAAAGTAAAAAATACAGTCATAATAAATTTCTCAATGGAAAAGACCGAAAGATTTAACATATTTCGAGAAATCCTAAAAGACAATGCATATAAATGCTTCTTTCCATCCACTACATGGAATTATAAGAAGTTGGTTCATCGAGATAACAGTCCTCTAGTTAATGTAGTATACAATTGCCAGAGAAGAAGACAAGATAGCGTCATTAAAATAGCTTCAGTCGTACCTCAAAGGGTTAAAAACAATACAAAGAGTTGATGGAAATTCTTGTCATTCCTGTTTGCTTATAAGTAAAGTTTCTTCAGATCTTTATGGAGTGATTAGGAGACAGTTTGAATCACCAATAGTATTTGTACATTATTTTTAATTTTTAAATAAAAACAAAAAAAACACAGGTGGATGGAAATGCACCTTCAGTATAAGTTGCTGTTTCTTTTTTTGTGTGTATATAAGTGGCACTTAAACAAAATCTACAAAAAGTTTGATTTGGACTTTCCACTCACAGAAAGAGAACAACAAGTGTGGTGGCTGCACCCCCATCCTCCCCCAGCCTGCTGTCTGTGACAGAGCCCAGCCCGCTCAGCCAATCAGCACCCAGCATCCTGGAACCACTGCTCTGTTCCAACAGTTTGATGCAGGCCAGAGCACACATCCAGAGCCGTATGTGAATGTGGTTATTTAAGCTTTGACTGATTTAATCTTTTAAGAATTACAAAGCAATGCTATTTTAAAATTAGATGTGAATTCATGTGGATTATTCCTATGTTAAAATATATCCAAAAGGAAACATTGTTATATGTTGTAAATGTTATAATTAAACTCGGTGGTAGGTTTAGGATATTGTTTTTGGTTTAACTTTTGAATTAAAAGTAAATGTTGATGTTATACAATCACTGGCTATAGAAGGATGACACCATCTGCGTTTAGATTAGCCCCCTATAAGCCTCAGTTTCAATCCAATTCTAATTGGTCTCATGGGAAAATTATGGCTCAATTTACACCAGAAAGGAAGTTGGCAACCCTTATGCTACTCCATTCTAAATATATGTTTTCTTCCTGTCTGCAGGACTGGGTTCTCAAGAAACTGAAAATGAACAAAAGGTGAGTAACAACCAAAAGCCTCCTTATATCTTGTCATACTTACATTCAATTGGTCGTCTCACAAGTCCTTACTGTCAATGTCCCTTCTTGCAGGGTCCCTTACTGTCTCTGCATCCCAGAACCCCCAAGCTGTTGGCCCCACTGGACAGCAGGCCCTGGGACATTGCTGCCCTGCCAGCACTTAAACACCACGTTCCCCTGAAGCCCATAAACCAGAGCCCCCTTTGCTCCAGGACCCGGCTGAGGAGAGAACGGTTGTTCCGGGGAAGCCCACTGACTACTAACGGAGGAAGTGAGGAAAGCGGGTCCGGCAGCAGCCAGAGTTCCATCGACCTGGAGGACGAGGAAGATACAAAGAAGATACGAGCTTCTGGAGAAAGTCCTCTTAAGTTTGTTGGAGAAAGATTGTTGCGGCAATCCAACAGCACGAGCGCCACCGAGGCTGATTTGGTTTGGGATAAAGGGCAGCATTTTAAAGTTCAGTCAAGAATCAGTCATATTCCACTGATCCACAGATCAGTACATGACCTGGACGGAGACCCTATCAGTGATCTTGACAATGCTGAACCAGCTATAAACCCTCACTCTGAAGGCAAAGCCACCAGAAGGATTTTTACAAAGGAGACTGATGAGAGTCAGTCCTTTATGAACTATGCACAAAAAGGAGACATTGTGGACATTGAAATACCTATCAAATCAAAGTCTAAAGAGGAAAATAACTATGTGGGTTGCACCCCAGAGCCTGGGACTGAGATTAGCCATAGCATAACATTTATTATCAAGGATGACAATAGGGATGTTATTGCATACCGTGAAGGAACTTCCACAAATGACCCACAACAAGTTAAACGGACAGAACGGAGAATGAAGGATTCCTGTTATGAAATAAACGGCGTAGGTAGCCCAATCATTTGTAGCAAGGATTTGACGTTAACTGCTAGCAATACCGAGGAGAAAATACAATTATTTACTTCAGCTGTAAAACTTCCTCAGTCAGACATGGATCCCAAGAAAGATGAGAAGATGTTGAAAGCCTTAAAGCCTGTCCGAAGCAAGGACAGAAGAAGTAGCACAAACAGTGAAATGAGAGAAAACATTCAAACGAACCAGCAGTCCTTCAACATGGAAGCGCGCAAAGAGCGAAGCATCCTCAATCGGAATAAGTCCACAAGTAATCTTAAGAACTCCTCACTTTCCGCACAAGGTAAAGATAAAACAAGGAAAAGCCCAGAGCTAATTATTGGCGGAGAGACTGTCATAAAAGGGAAGTCAAAGCTTAAAGTTGCATGTTCTAATAATGGCACCATATCACCTAGGAAGAAGCTTAATGATCAGAGCAAAAGACCAAATCCTGAGAAGATGAACAGCAACAGAATTCCACCAGTTAGGGAGGTGAAGACCATCTGTCAGTTAAAGAGACCCATAGCAGGCAAACCAAGGTCTAAATCTGCCGTGGACTTCATCACCTACAAAGACATGTTTAAGCAGATCCATAGTGGGGATGAAGGACCAGCCATCTACGAGATGTTTGCTGGTCCCGTCTATGATAACCTTCGAGTTTCTAGCTCCTGTGAGAAAGTCAAGGACAGACAAGTGCAGTCTGCTCCATCTAAGAGGACGCCACAGTGGCATAAAGTCAAACACAGAACATCGAAACAAGCACAGAGGAGAAGTCCAGGGAGCATGGTTATTTCAGCTAAAGGCAAACCAAAACATGCGTCCTCTAGGGTGAAACATCTCCACACACCTGTGCCAAGAAAAGTTATTCCGAAAAATAAGAATATGCCTGTATCAGATAGACTCAAAGAAGCTGAACTATCTAAGGATGTTGACATTTTCCGTGGTAGTGCTCAAGAAACCATTTTGTCTACCATCGAGGAAGCTCTTTCTAGACATGGGTCTGAAACAGTCAAATCTGACGAAAACACATTGACCAATCCAAGAGCTTTATCTCATTATACTCATCCCCACATGAACATGCAAGAAATAGAAAACCCAAACCGACCAGTTTCTGAGCCTGTGTTATCTCAAAGCCCCCAACAGGCAAAGATCCAAACCTGGGCTTCTTCCAGCAGTGGTGACCACACCATTGTGTCACCAGTTTACAAGAAGTTTCTGGATGAGGTGGGGGACGGGCCACTTACAGATGACCTGCTGCAATGTCTGGCTGAGGAGCTGATCTCATTGGACGAGAGAGATGTATACATAGAACCTGAGAGCCTGGAATCGGATGGAGAAATCAATTCTATATCAGTAAGAAAAACATAAAAGATAGATTATCAAGTTCATGAGTAACCTTCTCATAAATTAAATATTCATTATCTGTTTTTAATTGCAGGTAAAGACCCCAGACAGTGGTGCTCTGCTTGGCTCTGTGTTGGTTGTAAATGACGCGATCACATGGACAAAAGGTGAAGTACTCGGCAGGGGAGCCTATGGGACAGTAAGTATGGACTAACACAGTTAGGCTATACAATAATGACACAGTACAACACCATCCTAAGATATAAACGATTCACACAACCATGCAATCTATACTAATAGTTGAAAAATACTCAAAGCAGTATATGTCTGCAGACATTGATGCTCCAGTAACCCTGCCGACCACTGCTTCTTCTTCCCAGGTGTACTGCGGCCTGACCAGCCAGGGCCAGCTGATAGCTGTGAAGCAGGTGAGCCTTGATTCCTCTGACCCAGATGCTGCCAAGACAGAGTACATTCGTCTGCAGGGGGAGGTGGAGCTGCTTAAAACTCTAAGACACAGCAACATTGTGGGTTTCCTGGGTACCTCACTCCAACAGCATGTGGTTTCCATATTTATGGAATACATCCCAGGAGGATCCATCGCCAGCATCCTTCACAGGTTAGTTATTCACAAGTCACAACCACCTACAAGTTACCCAGGAATGTGTTGCAAGAATAATTTGGGAATATTTCCCCCAAAAATGTACATTAAATTACTAACCCTGTATATCCATTGATATTTGAGGAAAGCTTTTGTGTTACTCCCATGGTTTACTAAGAATCTTGGTGTACAACAAATTGGTGTATTTAAGAAATAGCGGCAAAACAGTAACGGTTCAGTAAAATGTCATATATTTGGAACGAAGTGAGCACAACTGTATAAATGAGACTATACTGAAAGGGTTGGGTGACTGTTTGTAGACGGAAGTTTAGTTATGTTTAAGTTTTAGTTTAAGTATAGTTTTGTGTTGCTGGATGCGCCCCCATATACTGGAATTCATCAATAATTGTTCAGTTTTTGGATTCTTTGTTTACCATTGAGGCATGCAAGAAAGGTTTTCTTCAAGAACTCAACACACGTTAAGTAACAGAAAAATCTGAGGATTCAAGAATGGTCTGTTACTAACCTTCAGCACCACTTGCTGCCTTCAGGTTTGGTCCTCTGCCAGAGCGTGTCCTGGCCTTGTACACACATCAGATTCTGGAAGGGGTGGCCTACCTTCACCTGAACAGGGTGATTCATCGTGACTTGAAGGGAAACAACATCATGCTGATGCCCACTGGCGTCATCAAGCTCATCGACTTCGGCTGTGCGCGTCGTCTCAGCTGCCTGAACCACACCGCTAGCAACAGTGGAGATCTGCTGAAGTCTGTCCATGGCACACCTTACTGGATGGCACCAGAGGTAGATTCAGAGACCACTTGGGAGGTCTTCTAATATGTAAAGATGGTGTTGCTTTTCTTGGCAAGACGAGCCTAACATAGCATTCAAGTGCTAAAATCTGCACCAGTTAGGCTACCACTACCCGGATTTGGTCAGGTCCTATACCCTAACTCAGGGGTTGCCAAACTTTTCAGCCCGCGACCCCCAAAATAACAGTGCCAGAGACTGGCGACCCCCTGTTGACGGGGGGGGGTTGCTAGTGAATTAAATGTCTATGCAAACGTTAAGAATAATTGAAAAGAAAATGTATAAAAAAAATTAATACATATTTTTTTTAATTTTCCATTTTTGTTTTGTAATCATCTCGCGACCCCCACTTTGGAACCCCTGCCCTAACTAACCAATGGGCTTTGGTGGGTCATTGCCTTGTATGCAGGGCTACTCTGGCCAAAAAAAACTATCAGATTTATAATCAAGCTTGGAAATGCTTTTTCTTTTTTTTTGCAATGTTCCAATTACTTTATTTTCAGCAAATATCAAATTGCCTTTTTAATCTTTCCACTCCTTAGGTTATCAATGAGACAGGATATGGCACAAAGTCTGATATATGGAGTGTGGGTTGCACAGTGTTTGAGATGGCCACAGGAAAACCACCACTGGCTCACATGGGCAAGATGGCTGCCTTGTTCTACATAGGGGCTAAAAGAGGGGTGATGCCCTCCTTACCAGATGGGTTTTCAGATAACGCAAAGGATTTTGTACAAATCAGCTTGACAAGGTGAGAGCTTGAACTGTTACTGTCATACACCTACGTACTATTTCAATCTATAATATTAAACGTACAGTGCTTATAAAGAGTTTTGAACTAATAGAGTTTAAAACCTAAGTCTAATTTTCTACTTTGAGCCATTTATTGGAATCATTTCGGTTATCTTGATTTGTTTTCTCTTAACAGCGACCAGAGACTACGGCCATCTGCAGACCAGCTGCTGAAGCATTCATTCATCCCCCCAAATAAGTTTGGGGCGAACTCCTGGGAGAAGCAGAAAAAAAGCTGCTGTGGTCACCCAGAGGGTTTGTGCGGCTAACAAGTTCCATCTCCAAGAGAATGTTTAGTTCAAGGACACATTGATGATTTCATTTGAATTGATGAATCAAATTATTATTAAGCATTCTTTTGCGTCCCTTAGAGGGGTAGACACCAACCCTATTGATGCAGTAGTAGTGTATTTGAGCATTGGGCTTATGGTCATTGTATTCTTAAAATGTTAAGAAACATGAGAAGCACTTTGAACCATTTCACTTTTGCCTAATAGAACATATAAAATGTGAACAGATAGATTTCATGTTTTTTTACCGATTTTGTAGATTTTCCATAGAAATCTCATGTGTGCCAATCTTATAAATGCCTTGATTTAAAATGTATACAATGCAACTCTCAGCTGCCTGTCACACACTAATCTATATTGCTGCATCATTTTCAAAAGCAAGTTCTGAGTTATTGAGGAATCAATGTGTAGAGTTTGCTAATGCATCAACTAACCCACATTAACTTATTGCTAGAACGTGAATCAAACATGTTTATTTTCTTCGCAACCGTAGTAACATTGTTATATGCAAAATAAAACAACAACAACCAGGGTTTATACTGTGTCAGGGTAATGGCAACTTTGAAGTTTATTCATAATATTGAAATGAAAAAGAGAAAAAAGGACAAGAGGGGTTATGCTTATTTGTCCTCAACTGCTTTGCTGTGTGCCCTAAATCCCTAACAACGGTGCGACCAATCCAGCATTGAGTACTTTGCACAAAGAGACCAAGTGAAAAACAGAAGGGGTCAAGATTTGAGAACATTGCAGTTTAATGTATGAAACTGAAGACATGTTCGGACAGGTACATGGCTGTAAATGTCAATTTAACCAATTGGATGAAGACAAAACCTAGTTGGGGTGTTAACATTGCAGATGCCAAAATATCCAGCAGTTATTGGTTGCATATGGCCAATTGGTCCCGGTTCGATTGTTTTTTTTCTATATAGTACCATGTTATTGGCTGATTGAATCATACTTACATGTATCCCATTTAAGGGCTGACATCTAAAGGCTACAGCTTCACGTCATGAAATTTCATGACTACGTGATACACTTCAAAGAAAAAGGGTTATGTAAACTTAAATAGCACACTACTACTGTCTTTGTCAGTTGTTTGTCTTTTTGAGGCACAACCTTTGGCATCCAGCTTAAAGGTCTACTTATAGGTAAAGAAAAAAAAATGTTTTTGGTAGAAATTGCATCACTGATGTTATAATAAGTAGGTGTTGGATGTGCCTGTGTCACTGAGGGCATCAACTGATATTCCCTGTGATGAAAAGCACAGTACAGGTCCCCCTTCAGGAAGGTGTAAGAAGCACATGCCACTGGGATGCTGCAATCATTCACCAGATGACACCCAATCCGTTGATCAACAAAATAAAAGTATTTTATAGGTATTATAGTTATCTTGTTATACTTACAAGCAGCTCCAAACCTGAGTAGTCATATTTTTTTCTTTAAACATACAAAAACGTATGTACATTTATCTCCACTTTCTGTAAACAGCAAGTACGTATTCTCCTTTTAAATCCCTTTGATGATTGAAACATGCAAATCATACGCACAGTACTAAAGTATAAAAAATAAATCAAGACAAGAAAGAGATTGAGGAGATGAAAATTCACACCTAAAAAATAAAAGTTGCATCCATCAACAGTATTAATTGGAAGGCCAGCCAACATAACTTCACAACTTGAACTCCTCTCCAGCTGGTAACTGCCTTCCTACATACAACCGCAGAAATGGGATTCAATTAAATTAATCGTTAAAAAAAAGAAGGAAGAAAGAGCACCTTAAGTGCCTCTTATAGTACTTTTTCCCATACTGAGATCTGAAATGCAGGGAAGTACTTTCCCCTCGATGAAAACGCACACATTCACCCAACTTTGCACATTCCGAGACTCATTTGAGGAAGGAGAACCAAGCAGCAATTCAACACTAACAGAAAGAAAGGACTGAGCATTAGGGCCCAGAGATCTGACGGTCAGGAAGCATAATTTTTTTCATCTTTCTTGTCTCAGAAATTGAGAGGTCCAACAATACTTATCTTTTTTTTTGTTGCAGATACGCGTTTCTGCCATTCAGTAAAGGGTTTATCATGACATAAAGAGTTATTTTTCACAGGGCACTTAACAGGGAGCATAGTCTGAGCTGTGGGTAGTTTGGGCCATGGCTGCAGAGAGGGGTCTCTCAGTGTCTCTGCTCTCCCACTTCATGTGGCGATTCACTAGGAGGAGGAGGAGGAGGGTACTGCTGAGAGGTCCGCAGCCCACCTGGGTGTGACAGGAGGGGAGGAGGAGGAGAAACAAGAATAAGGAGGAGGGAGGGGGGAGGTTAGCCATAGAGCTGCAAGCCAGACGAGACACACTGCAGTACAGGAGAGGAGCAAGGAGGAGAAAAGGGGAAAGAAAAATATGTAGTACCTGCAGCAACTGTGCCACCCTTGGAGTTTTTGCTCACTTTGGAGCATGAGGTGGAGAATGAGGAGAGGGGGTGGTGGTTGTGGCCGGCCTCGGGGTACGCCCTCTTGCGCGATGAGGAAGACAGGGATCCTGGAGGAGCGAGTATGGGCCCTTCCATGCCCGGCAGCCCCCGCAGAGGGCCTCCCCCGCCGTTCCCGCTGTGTGTGTGAGGATGACTGTGCTTGTGGTGGCGATGGAGGTGATCTGCTACACGGTGCTGTTTCTCCTTAATCACCAGAGGGCTGGAATGTTTGCTCTTGTTGTTGTTGTTGGCCGCCATGCCTTCGTCCGATGAGCTGTGGCGCTCCGATGATGAGACTTTTATCTTCATCTTGAGCTCGTCTTTGATTGGCAGTCCGCCTTTGTCCAGCTGGTAGCCCCCGCCAGACCCGGGGACAGCCAGGCGGAGCTTGAGTGAGCCTTTGTCCCGCTTGTCACTATTATGACGTCTTTCTTGCCCTGAAGTTGAGGAGGGGGCTTTCATTTTCATCGGGGAGGCGGTGGTGCCTCCACCAACACCGTGGGATGTTTGGTGGGGCTGTGAATGTTTTCTATGGTCTACTTGGCTCGCGGGTGCATAGGTAGAAGAGGAGGAAGATAACATGTCCCCCCTCCCGTCACAATCCATTATTCCTCCATGCTGTTCCTGGCTGCGTTTATGCCCGGAGACAGTCTGCTCTGCTGCTTGTTTCTCTCTGTATCTGTCCAGAGACAGCTTCTGAGCTGGAGACGGTTGTGGTGGAGGAGGCTGGCCTCCTTTTTGTTCCTGTTTGACAGGTATGAAGTCCAGTGTTTTATCAGTCCTGTATACTGGCGCATTAAGAAGCAGGGAGGGCTCTTGCAGAGGGATGCTGAGGGGTTCCTGTTTTATACTGGAGGTAGCATACCCTGCTTGGCTCTGGTTACCCAGGGGCCACTCGCTGTGGCTGGCTGGGTTGTACGAGCCAGCCAAGGATTCCAGAGACAGGTGTCCATCCCCGGAGGGGCCAGACATGAAGGCAGCGCCCGCCTTGGAAAAACTTGGGTTGCAGGAGCCACCAGGGAGTGATGCATCATCTTGAAGCATGGAAGGCCCGGCAAAGGAGTTGTCATTCAACGATGTGCCGTCACCCTTTGGCTTTTTGGCAGCTTGTGTTGCCTAGGGGACAGAAAGAGATTTGTGATGCTGTTGAGTATTTGGTTTCCCCAACAGTAAGCTCTCATAATGGGATTTAACAGTGGGGCAAACATTTTTATGTAATGCTTTGCTACTAACTAGTATTGCAGCCTTGCCACACTTTTGAACTGTTTCATAACCGAGTATGGTGCTTTAGGCTGGTTTAAAGATCTTATATGTGTAGACGGAGCTGTTTTGGTGAGATTGCAAACTGTCAGCTAGTTGGCCACGATCTTTGACAGGCCGATCAGTTTTATATTTCCCTTTTTCTTTTTTTTTTAAATATAGAAAAATCATATGGAATCAACAAAAAAATCGGAATCTACAGTCCCGACTTGTCAGAAATCACTAACAACCGAGAAATGACCATAATTGCATGTTAACCTTCCAATGCAGGAAATCGAGCAGCAATGTCTCTTACCCTCCAGTTGCGAATCCTCTTTAACCGGCTGGGCGTCTTCTCCAGAATCTGCAGAAACTCGTGGGTCAACTCTGAAAGTAAAAGACATGCATGTCGTCATTAAATCACCACAAATTCTGCTGATACAACGCAACTTCCCCTTCTCTCATTTTAACCATTGGAAAATATGCGAGTACTATGACCTTCATCCTAGATATAAGAGGGCAGATATAAGATCTTGGTGCAGGGTAAATGTATCCACAGTAATGCATTATGGTAAAGCAAAACATTAATTTAATCTCACCATCAAGCAGCTCGAGGGTGACCGAGTTGTCCACGTACTCCCACCAGTGTTTCCCATCAGTGGAAACTGGGATCTCCCAGTTTGACCACTTACAGGCCAGGTGGATGCACACACAGGAGATCACTGTGGGTTTGTACTGGAGGCAGAACGTAGTGAGGTGTAGACTGCATAATGTGTGAGGGTATGCGCAAGTGATGAGAGAGAGAGAGAGAGAGAGAGAGAGTGTGAGTGAGTGAGTGAGTGAGTGAGTGAGTGAGTGAGTGTGTGTGTGTGTGTGTTCATGAAAGAAATGTGAGGGTGTAGGAATGTGTGGAATGTGGAGTGAGTTCAGGTCAGGCGATATCCGAATGGTCCCGCATATGTAGAAAAGAGAAAAGAAAAAACAAGAGGGAGCGGACCGTTTTAATTTACTGTAGGCATTGCTTGCAAATGATAAGCTTTTATTGGCTCAAGATCATACAATGTAAAATGTAATTTAACAGTTTCTCGTGTCAAACAGATCAAAATTAAGGCTGCACCATTTGGACAATATAGCTTATTGCCATTATTTGTACTGATATTGCAAGTGGGATATGATTTGTGAAATGTTTAAACATTATTCACATTATAATTGAGTAGTATAACAAAATGATCTGTTGTGAATTCTCGCCGAGAACTGCAATACGCAATTCAAACTAAATGTTTTCACCATATTTTATTACCAAAAATAGTGCTTATATTTTTATATTAAGCCTAGTCCTTAGTTGCGATTAAAAAAGTATTGTGCGCCCTAGGTCACAATACAGATGAAATGTCCCCTAATTTTATAATTCATGCAGGCACATCATACATTGTGTCATGTGTCAATTTATGCTTCAAAGAACCTGGCTTGGTTAAATGTTAGGACATAAAAACAGAAGTGGAAGGGGGCCACGTGTAGTGGCTGAGTGCAGCCCTATTGTGAAACACTGAAACCAGAGGCCACCCATGTGACGGTTACATCATTTTACTGTTAACTGGCGAGAGGCTGCTCCTACAACCCTCTCTTTATGGCTCTGTGTTGAAAGGGATAAACCTAGTGGGCCCTCCAGATCAATGGATACAACGCGGCACCAATACTGAAACTGTTAGGGCTAAACTGAAGCGCAGGCATGGTTTCAACACTGAACCTTCTTGATTAAAAATTAGAGATAATCCTAATCTAACTATGACTCAAAGGGAATGGAACCATCATTGATAAAGTGTAACTTTATGTTGCAAGCATGAAGGGGATTGATCAAATGAGTCCTAAAACCAAAAATGAGTCAGCATTTTAGCAATTTCAGTTCCCCTGTCTTGAAGTCATTTGATATGTCAGTAAATACACCACACGTGAATTCCTGGAGCTTTTACGCGTCTTAAAACCAGTGATTGCTAAGAAAGTGGCTAAATAAAACTACTAGATGTCACACCGAGACAAATCCACCTTTTTTTTTTTTAGCAGTGGTGACGTGAACTGCGACCGTGTTGTCGGTTGTTAATTGTCTCATGTTAGTTATTTGCTTCTGGCGATAAGATTAACAATTCAATGTGGAAATTATCCTGCTAAACAAAACGTGGCAAAAACATGTTTATTTTCCGCAAGATTCCTTAGTTCAATGGTAAATCTCAATGCTTTTTTCGATAGAGCCTTTGCAATGCTAACTTCCGGGTTGGGCTACGGCCTAAAAAAATATATTTTAAGGATGAAAGTTCCTCACAATCAATAGAGCTAGATGGCAACCTTGCCTGTAAGACAAGTACAATGTCTGGAGTCTGGGCTGTCAGATTACAGCGGCGTTTTTAGAACAAAGCTAACTGTCACGGCAGACATTACAAAGACTTTGGCTGACGGGAAAAGTTTAAACTCAAATCAATTTAGACATCTTAGTGATGATTCTTCTTGACTCAATTCCAAAAAAATGTGTATATTAACTTTTTGTAAATTGCACTCATAATTAAGTACTAGCTTGGTGTAAAATTGCAAACATGATTCAGTCAGCTTCCAGACATTGTCAATTGATTTCAAGACATTACGATTTAATTACATTAATGCAAAATTACTTTTCACAACTGTAAAATATAAACAAACCCGTTAAGGACCCAGTTTAATACTAAAATACATTTTGATAATCATCAAAAAATGTACTTTGATCAGTCTGAGAGATAAACAATTGACATGCCATTCATTAAATATTGTCTAGGTCCTTAATGGGTTGTGGTAATATTTTTGTCACATGTTTTACATGAGCTATATGTATTTTGAAAATCTGGGAAAAGTATGTGCAATATGAAAAAAATTGCAGGATTATGCATTTTTTACAAATGGATATGAAAAATAACATTTTAAGAATTAATTTGTGGTACTTACCGGGTGGACCTCTACGAGAAATGTTTACATCTCTGAAATCTTTAGCTGCTATTCAGGCTACCAAAGTGTCTTTCTCTTAGAATTATGCACTTTTTCGCAACCGAACAAACATGTGGGTTTCAAGTGCACCACTACACTTCACACCTTGCATTCAACCCATCTGTGCCAACACGTGGTCCCTTGTACAATACACCGCACTGCGACTGGGGCCGGTAACGCTACGAGCCACCCTGTCCCGCTCCCTGTGAACGAGGGAGGGGAGCCGGGGGAGGAGGCAAGCATCCCAACAACCACCAGCGCTATTAGGGCCCGTTGGACACTGAAAGGGTACCCTGCATTACAGGAAGCTATGGTGTGCAGTCAAAGTGCAACAAAGGAGGGACAGGATAACAACCTGTTGGTAGCCATGAAATAGGAAGTCTGTGCCAGATCCTTGCTTGCTGTAAGAGAGGGAAAGAAAAATAGGAAAACAGGGGAGGGGAAAATAAAAGGATTAATATTTCTGCAAGACGGAGCATGACATTAACATTGGGTCAGGAACTGACTGTTTCAAAGCACTGATTAAGACAAGGCCAAGACTGAAAACAATACTACCAACACACAACTGCTACACTAAAGAAGCAACTGGAAGATGTTAAGCCAAAGGACTTTGTTGACCTTGTCCAACATAACCAATATTTACAGGAATCCTAGTTCCTCGGACACAGAATGAAATGGCAAACCAAGAAATAAAGAATTTCAGTCTTGGCCCAATAAGTGCATGTCAATGTTGTCGTCTATGTGCTGTGTCATATTTCAAATGTCGTGAAAAGAGCAAGGTGTGTGTGTGGTCATGTAACCATTAAATCAGCAAGGGTTTCATCAATCCCCCTCCCCACCCACATTTGAGGTGGGACAAAAAAAGAGCAGAGGGCACAAAGAGCAAAGAAGGAAGCCTCTACCTCGCACTAGCTGGGAACATTTCACCACATCAGTGTGTGGGTGATCAATAGTAATTTCAAAGCCTGGAACAAAATACATGACAGGTGAGTTCAACACAGAGACAGTTGGGAGGTGACATGTCATTTTATGATTTAACAAACACACCTAGGGATCCATTTAGGAGTATCAATTTAGATTTGGATAGATATCTTTATGTTCAATATGAATAGTGAAACTTGATGCTCATATATAGATTTTAAAAATAGATGTCATGAGCTCTAGCAGCATTCACTCTGGCACCCACATGTATAGGTATTGAAGGTAAATGGAGATATAAATAAAAATCCTGTGAAAAATTGCAAAAAGACTAATGCTAAAGTGGCAAAGATAAAATGACATGTCACCTTTACATGATTTCTTGAAAATATGTATATGACAAGATACCCATACAGCAGCTGATACAACATTTCACTCAACAGGCTGTGATGAATAAATTCAAACAGTGATCAATAGCACTACTCCCTTATTGATAAGCCAAAGATAATGATTATGATAAAACAAAACGCTATCTCTCTCTCTCTCTCAAGTCATCCACTCCAGTCACCACTACTTACCCAGGGTCTGCAGCACTATGGATTCAAGTATCACCAGCTCTTGAGCTTGCTGGAGGTATGCCTAAAGTTTGATAGACAGTCATTACAACACAATTGTAATGAGTCTATTAATCTATCCCACTAACTAATTTCAAATGGCCAAAAACTCAGAGGCACATTTTACTTTTAATGTAGGCCTTGTAAGGTGTATGGTACACACCAACAGCCAGCCAGGGAATTCAAGTTAAGGCTCTCAGTAGAGGGCAAGGGACTTTGGTACAGCCAGTATCACATAAGGAAACCATGACCACTGTGAGAACTGGGAAGTCACATGTAGAAAAAGGGAAAAATACTTTCAACCATACAATGTGAGATCACCCTGAACTTACATTACTCTTTGTGTCTAGAGGCGATTCTTGGGGATTGAGGCAAGCATGTGCCACTTTGATCACATGTTCGAGTTTCCGAGGTTGCTCTTCCACTTTTGCGGCCAAGAATAAGGTGGTTGGAGAGATTATCTGCACAGAAGCATCAAGATATTTCCATATAATACCCAATACTTCTCTGTGCAATGTATGTAACAATATATCCAACATGAGGTACTAGGTTACAGGTCAATAGCAGTGTTATATAACTTGATACTTACATTCCTGTGGAATTTGGTGAAGGAGTGGTTCATATAAAATCTATGCATGTAAACAATGGCTGTATTTATTGTTAGTTGGGAGCTGGAGAGTTGGTCAAGGGAATTTTTTTAACTTTCACTGGGTTAAAACCATGCTGACAATAACAAAATAAACACTTTACCTATATGCAATTATATCAGGTAAAAACACGTATCGTTTGGCAACGTATTATAATTAGACAAATGTTTTAAAAGAGTTAAGGTTAATTAGAGACAAGTAAACAGTTGATCAACCGACACTGTACATCAAGCTAGCTTACTAGCTTAATGATAGTAATTGTGGTACATATAAGTACATAGAGAAGGCAAATTAGCCTACTTCAAACTTAAACTTGCGTCATAAAATAACACATGCCATTATTTAATTAACAGAGATCGACTGGACCGAATAATAAATGCATTCAGTGGACCAGGAGCTAACAACAGCTGCAAACTCGCCTAATGGCCTTTAGACGTCAAACCACAGCTAGCTAGGTAGCCTGCTATATTAGCGCATAGCTAACATTACACATAAACACATGGGATCGAGATTCCAGGTTTGCAAAATATAACATAATTTAAAAAATCACAGAACACACACGTTGACAAGTTACAAACGTTGCTCCATTTACTCAGCAGTCAGTTTTAAATTAGCTAATGCTATCTGGGCCCGCTGGAACTGTTAGTGCCATGTCTGATACCTCCAGTCCAGAAAACGTTGTTTACAAAGGATACACGTTGAGTCTCTGACCCATATCTTGGATCAGATTTGCCGCTTGTTGCCGGTAGGAGAGCTCTCGGTCTGGTTCGACTCCACATCGACGGGACGGCGTTGTTTCGAGCTGTTCCCGGGTAAAAAACCATTTCGACGAGGATCCCCGGCACGCCGCCATTACTCTCCAACATTGGGCATCGAGAAAGCGGATGTGACGTTGGTGTCGCACAGGAAAACACGACTTATTCGATGGTGAGCCGTGCATACAGTATCACATTTGAAAATATTCTGATGCTGTTTTCTTTTATTAAATGATTGTTCATCTACTGATTTAAAACTGTTACACAATACGGGTATGGTGATGCCAATTAATTTCACAGTATTGAACATGTGTGACCCTATAACCTCCATAATAAATTATTAACTAAATCCACAGTCCACAAAACGTCAGAATATGATAACCTATGCTAATTTAAGAGATTAAATTCCTATGCATATATCTAACAAGTGGGCCAAAAGATAGGCATATATTCGAAGTTGAGTCTTTCCCACACAAAGTCAGTTGGTGGAATTCTGGTTTATTTTCCCCTCTATGCTGTAAAATCAATTTCCCTTCAGATAGGAATAATGAGGCAGGTGGACACCATTTTGTGGTGGTGAAATGGCAAAAAAAGATAGAATAAGTAGTCTTGGGGCTGAGTTTATATTAGCCAGAGAAAGGGAACGTTTTCCTAACTTCCTTTGAAGTTTAGCAAATTAAAGGTGGGGTAGGTCATTTTGGAGAAACCAGCTGGAGTGCACTAGGATTTGAAAATACACAGCTGGAACAAATCTGCCACTCCCTTACAGAGCCCCTCCTCCAACACACACGAACGTGCACATGTGTGCACATATGGAAGGCTGACAGGCCAACCTGATGCATTCGGAGACCGCACACGTCACTTCCGCCAAACGAAGGCTGTCCCAATTCAAAAAAAAGACAAGACTCCTCCGAATGCGGCCCGCAAATGCAGCCTTCTTTCCCCAGATTTAGAGGATACATCTGATGTACACTCCGCGGTCTACCATATCCCAGGATGCAACGGGTGACGGTGACGAATGAGTTTAAAAATATATATGGCTTGTAACGTCCCATCAACGGCTACAACGGTTTTAGCTGGATTCGTTTTTAAATGTACTCACCCAAATAGTAAACGACATGAAAGAAAAGTAAACCTATTTAATTTGTGTATTTAAACATACGGGCAATTGGAGATGTCTTCTTTATATTACATGTAAAATAATATGAAGTGAAAATATTTCTAAACCCTGTTTGGTTTTCATATTGTTGGGATTCATTATAAAGCTAATTTATTTATTTAACTGCTTTTGTTATACAAATCTTACTGCAACAATTTTGTTTTGATAGGGAG
>NW_011336197.1:0-1742 GCF_000735185.1 Notothenia coriiceps
ATTTTATGTCGTAGAACAAAAAGTGTAAATCTCTTCAGCTTGTGTTAACCACAGACCTTATTTCAGGATAACAACCATTCAGAAAACCATTGACCTCCAGACCAGGGGACAGGAAGTGGTAAAATGCTGATTAATGTCCGGGTTTTAGGACTCATTCCTGCACCACTCTTTTAGGAGATCATGAATATTTGAGCTGGCATGAGGGCATCAAGCATAGGGGGTTGGTTATCCCACTGATCACTGCAAAACCTGTTTATTGAGGGGGTTAAAAGTTAGAGTTTTCAGTCGTTTTTTGAACAAAATACAATGCAGGGATTACAATTTGTTAGTGTGTTACGTCAAGACAAATATATAACGTACATTTGCTTTGATTAACAGCAGAACAGTGGTAATAAAGACTGAAAGAGGATAGCCCAGAAGTATTTTATAGTTTGATAAAAAAGCAAGCAAGCACAAGAGCCAGTAAATGCATGCTCTGACTCAAATATCTGTTTGTGTAAGATCCAACTTTGAGTTTCTGTTTAACTTTGAACAAATCTAGACCTAAGGAATGTCGAAGTGTTACCATCGAGGGTCTGTGATCTGTTGCCAGGTTATAAATCCTAAATAAATCAATCCTAAAGCCCAGAACAATTGGCCCACTTGTTGGAGCTGCGCTGGCTCGAGAGGCTCTGCAGCACCTGAGCTGTGAGAGGATAACAGTTTGCACAGGAACCACCTGCACATGAAGCTACTCGTCAAGGGGGAAATGAGTGCAATGAAAATGATTGAATGCACAGCCAATGTTTTTCTTATCTGGAAAAGAAACTGTGCCTTTGACATGTCAAGTTTCACTTCCAAAGTTTGCGTCTCTCAATGTTTCTACTTTCATTTTGTTCCAAATCTATATAATCTTTGAAAAGGGCGGATTTAATAGTTTCTGATGTTGTTGCTTTACATGTTATGTTTCAACAAATATTCCTACAAAGGGTTACAGGTTGTTAAAAACTCAAGTTAATGGGACGGGCTTTGGATCAAAGGGAGAACATTATGCTTCTCTTCACATCCACACATCCACACAGCAGAAGATGGCACGCACTGATTAGTCTTCATTCGTTTAGTTGCCTGTTAAAGTAAAGACCCTATGTTTGGGATTTTAGTGTTTCGGACCCGTCTTGTTGGACTGAATACATAAAAATTGCACTTTTTAACGAGGCAATATTCCCTACTTACTGCGGGCTACAGTGAGTGTTAGCTGTGCAGAAGTGTTATGGAAGAAATGAGTCCTTAAAGAGCATGCTACTTTGGTTATTCTGCTGCTACTTCACTCAGCAATAGTGCATTAATCACACCCATATTCATTAAACTCTTTAAATTCTGCTTTTTATTTCTCACCATGCATGAGTACCTTTGTGTCTCTATCTTTAACTGATGTGTACTGATAGAGGATGCTAGCTGTCCTTGTTTTGCCTTTTATCTGCTGTGTCATTTCTTCTGTAAAACGCTGTTTATTTCCCAGATGCGGGACTTGGAAAGGATTTCTGATTCTGAAATTCTGTGTGAACATATAATATGTGTTTAAAGTTAATTGAATCAGAGCCAAGACTAAATCGAAAGCTGAAAGAGTTGGAAAGCATTCTTATAAGCACAGAAGGAGCTGACATTAAGCGTAGAGACAGCACCACACAGCTGGAGTCAGCACTGTTCAAAACACTTCTAATGAAGCGTGACTTGAGATAATTCACCTCAGAGAAAAAAACAAA
>NW_011336198.1:0-3055 GCF_000735185.1 Notothenia coriiceps
ACATGAAGAAGAGGGGACACATGTTGATGTAGAAGAGACATGAAGAAGAGGGGACACATGTTGATGTAGAAGAGACATGGAGAAGAGGGGACACATGTTGATGTAGAAGAGACATGGAGAAGAGGGGACACATGTTGATGTAGAAGAGACATGGAGAAGAGGGGACACATGTTGATGTAGAAGAGACATGGAGAAGAGGGGACACATGTTGATGTAGAAAAGACATGAAGAAGAGGGGACACATGTTGATGTAGAAGAGACATGGAGAAGAGGATTTAGCAGAATACGTGACCTTTAAAATTCCGGCACAATATATTGATTATTTCTCCCAGGTCCCACAGCCGGCTGATGGCCAGCGAGGGGCTTTACTTCAAGCTGGTGCAGCGGCAGGTTCTGGGCATCGACACGGGGGCCGAGGTCCTCAATCCAACGCAGGAACTCAGCTGGAAATCTGACAGAGGACAGAGGAGGAGGAGGAGGAGGAAGAGCAGCAGCAGCAGCAGCGAGGCGGAGAGAAACATGCACTACTGAGAATAAAGTGCAGGGTTTAGGGGATTTATGCATATGAAGGAATTCAAATCGCAAAAAAAGGAACACAAAATGAGTTCAAGACAAAATGATTTTCAAAAAGATGCAATGCTACCACAAAGAGACACGGAATTTTTTTATTTTTTTTTAATTTATTCTACTATTTCAACAATTAGACAGTTTATCCACCCGAAAAACACACACAATTATTAGAAGTGAGAGGGCAGAAAGTAGTTTATACAGAGGAAGCTACAGGACGCTGAAAACACTCCAGGATCTTTGTGATTACTGAACACATGGCATTCAGCTATAAAATGTACACTTAAGTACAAAAAAGAGGTTCAAAATGACTACAAAGACAATCACACAAAGGGACACTACATGATACAGAGAGACACTCAATCACACAAAGGGACACTACATGATACAGAGAGACACTAAATGACTAAAGAAGGGAAACAAAATGAACTCAAAGACACTAAAATACAGACAAATAGAGACTAAACCGCTCCAAGAGGTGCAAAATGGTCACAATCAGACAGTAAATGAGATATGAAATGAACACAAAGACACAACCACGGACAAATAGACACAACCCTGTTAAGAAATGGAGCAAAATGAGTACAAAGAGGTTTAAAAATGCAACCTTTTATTCAATAATCCACCTATATGTAACGTGTCGTGTGAGAATCATCTGTTAAAACGCGCAGAGCAGCTCCATGGAGTTTAAATACAGTTGAATGTATTCAAACATATCAGAGAGGAAATAATACTTCAATAAGCGTACTGATATGTTAGCTTCATCATGTTGCTGTTAATGTTCTGTATAAGGTTTGTTTAATTTGTCATTATCGCACTCCAGACTGATCAATGATCCATCTGTTGGTGCTTTCTTGTGTTTTGTTGCAGTAGCAGGTGCTTTGTGTTTATTGTCTGTTCAATTAAATAATAATAATAATTTAAGAAAAATAATGTAATTCCACAAATAAGCTGCAAAATCAGGTGCCTTTGATCTATGATGATGTGTGGTGATGCAAGACTGTAGAGATACTTAAAGTGACTCTGAACTGATGTGAATAAAGATGTATATTTATTAAACAGTGTAAAGAATGTACTTGGCTTTATGTGTACAAACATGTCAACACTGGTACACTGATAGTATTTCTAAGGTTGTTATGTCTCGCGTCAAACTATTTATTTAAATCCCTTTTTATTGTGTGTTTAAATACATATTATTTGATGGAAATACCATAATCTTTAACACATTTAATTCCCAAATGAATTCATACATCGTGCTGTACAGACAAACTACTCAGAGGGGGAAGAAGTACTTGAGTAAAAGTAGAAGTACTCAGATCTTGTACTTAAGTAAAAGTATAAGTAAGGCAGATTTATCTTTGTTTGTGCTATGTTGGAGTTGAGATAGTGGAAAGTGTATTTTCAGACATATTTAAAAACCATTTCAAACATAATTGTTGAAGAAGTATGACAAAGAAAACAGAGACAGACGCAGTGTACAGGATGTAATGAGGAAACACATGAGTCATGGGTTTGGAATGAACTCAACCGCATAAACTGATGAAGCTCCACCTACCGCCTGACTCACATGAGAATAACCAGGAAACAGGCTTTTATTCTGCCTCGCTGAGACGACACACACACACACACACACACACACACACACACACACATACAGACGGACGATAAGATTCAACTTTACACCAAACACACCTCTTCCACTGAGAGGACGTCCACAGGAGGGAATACTGGAACACCTTCCACTTCAAGGAGCTGCTGAATCCACACATAGAGTTTCACTAGAACAAAGACTCAAAGTGAAAGTAAGTCTCAGGGAACAGGGAGCGGCTGCTGCTGAGTTCACAGCTCCACTCACAGACAACATGGCTTCCAGATTAGAGGAAGATCTCTGCTGCACTGTCTGCCATGACACATTTAAAGATCCTGTGGTCCTGTCCTGCAGCCACAGCTTCTGTAGAGCCTGTCTGCAGAAGTGGTGGACGGAGAAAGTCATCAAAGAGTGTCCACTTTGTAAGAGACCTTCAGTTTATGAACCTCCCTGTAACCTGGTGTTAAAGAACCTGTGTGAGAGTTTCCTACAGGAGAGAGATCAGAGACCTCCAGAGGCTCTCTGCAGTCTGCACTCTGAGAAACTCAAACTCTTCTGTCTGGACCACCAGCAGCCAGTGTGTCTCGTCTGCAGAGATTCAGAGAACCACAAAAAACACAGTTTCAGACCCATCGATGAAGCTGCACGACAACACAAGAAGAAGCTTCAGGAAGCTCTGCAGCCCTTAAAGGAGAAGTTAGAGACTTTTGAAGAAGTCAAAGTGAAGTTTGATCAAACAGCAGGACACCTGAAGGCCCAGGCTCAACACACAGAGACGCATATTAAGGAGCAGTTCAAGAAGCTTCACCAGTTTCTAGAAGAGGAAGAGGAGGCCAGGATGGCTGCACTGAGGGAGGAAGAGGAGCAGAAGAGGAGGATGATGGAGGAGAAGATGGAGGC
>NW_011336199.1:0-8062 GCF_000735185.1 Notothenia coriiceps
CACACACACACACACACACACACACACACACACACACACACACACACACACACACACACACACACACACACACATTCTCACAGAAGGAAACCACAGCTGTGTGTTTTGCATTTTAAAAGCTTGACAGATATCCAACCCTTTAGAAAGAAACATCCAGTGCTTCCTCAAAATTATATTAATTATGATTCATAATCCAAACACATTTGCATTTTACCTTCAGCTGATGATTCTGTCAAAGCAGAAATACTCCACAACATTTCCTCCTACGTGTCTGTTCCTGGTCTTCTGTCTAGTTTGAGCAGCTCTACAACACAGACTGTAGAAAACAGCCTTTATCATGCATGGTCTGAACAACTCACCAGTTTGGTCCTGAGCATTGAACACAATATATCAACCATCCTGACCGCTACACCTCTAATGTTTATCAGTGATATTGGTGAAGCTGTACTTGCAGCTAAAGTTTGGGTCACGCTTTGAGCTTTAAAATCTGAATGTGGGGAAAGCTGGTGCGTCCTGGATGGAGACCATTCACAGATAAACCAACATGTCCACAAGAAATCTGGTTATCGTGGACATTGAATTCTACTAACAAAATATTTTACTCAATTTCATTTGATTTGATTTTTGACTTCTGCATGATCCTGCTTCCTTGTTTTATCGAAAGTCTCTTTAATGAACATGCTAAGATGTGAGAACATATTATAAACATGGTGACCAAGAAATCACCTTTCTGTAGTATAAATCAAGCTGGAGATATGTGGTTTCTTTAAGCCCCTTTACGAAGTACTACTTAAAGTGGACCTATCATGCTATATTTGAATAATATAGTGTAGGACCATACCTATATAAGGCATATTTATACTTTTTATTTTTCAAAATACCAAACAGATCATGCATTTTAGCCATTCCTCATTTCGCTCAATTTAACACTGTCTTTGCATGGGCTGTGAGAACAGCCCCACCTACAGGCCTGGCATATGTACTACAGCGTCTCCAGCGCTTTCCAACGGCAATGTCCGTGGCTGTCTCCTCCTGATTGGTGGAGTTGGCCCAATAGCCGTAGCGCCACTTCTGTGACGTCATAGAAGTGTTCAAATCTGGATCAGTCTGTATCGCGCAGATCTGTTGCCAGCCCTATCCCCTGTGTGCCTTGGGTATGGAGGAAAATAGAGAGGGTTGTGTTTTCTGACACTTGGTGAGTTCCCTGGAACACCGGGGACACATATTCATGTATAAAAGACGTACAAAAGTGCATTTTGCATGATAGGTCACCTTTAAGTAACAGAAACATAATTATGTTTATGAATTACTCTGAACTCATTAAGCTTACTTATTCAAAGTTATGTGCAACATTTTTACTCTGGAGGAGTTTTCATCCTGGCGATATTTTGGAAAAACTGCCTATAATGTTGTTGGAAATTCCTTTGTGAAGAACCTACAAAAAAAAAGGGTCAATAACAATTTAATTTCTCAGCAGCAGTGTGGATAATCCCCAGATATTGGGTCTATTTCTTTAGGTGAAAGTAGTTCCACTGAAAACTGTTCCCACTGAGGCGATTTTCAATGCTGAGCGTTACAAATTAAACCTCTGAACCTTATTATGAGGCGGATATGTCAAAACTATGTTAATGCATATATACCACGAGAAGAAAGACTGTCAGTATCTACCATCGACATTATTCAGATTTGGCTCTGTACGCTCAGCTTGTCATTCAGAAACATTTTCCACCCTCTCAGCCATCAAATCATACAACTGATTACCATTTCATTTCTTCACATAGCAAACAACGCGTGTTAATATGAACACAAATCTTTTGAATGGTGTGTTATTAGCTCCCAGCTGTATGAGATGGGCCCTGCCTCAGATATTACCAAACACATTTATTCCTCGGGTTATTTCAGTCATGTGCTTATTATGTAAATCCACACATCATAAACATGTATCACAGACAAAATGGGTCTTATGAAAATGATTCCTTGTTTGATTAACTTGATGTTTATACAGTCACACTGAGC
The DNA here is from genome assembly GCF_000735185.1 of Notothenia coriiceps. Taxonomy (NCBI): domain Eukaryota; kingdom Metazoa; phylum Chordata; class Actinopteri; order Perciformes; family Nototheniidae; genus Notothenia; species Notothenia coriiceps. The sequence goes on from NW_011336199.1 coordinate 2,017, forward strand.
AGTGCCCTACTCAGAGCAAGACTCACACATAACAAAACAACAGTTTCCTGGCTTAAAAACTATTGCCATCAAGCTTAACACACGGCTGTTTTTCATATATTCCTGTATTGTTGACGTTGTTGTTTATCCTAGAAGTTGTCTGCTCTTTTTATTTTTGCCAGCTTGTATTTACGTCATGTTTTTGCTGATTTTAAAATATCTCAAATCTTCATTCAAAGTCAATGCAAATGTTCAAGCAATTCCAAAAACATTATTTTTACATTCTCTACAATTATACGATGTGCAAATATACGTTCATCGAGTAACTGGTGGAAGTTTAATTGAACATGCGCGTGTTTAGACTCTAAAATGCTAAAAGACTTGATGGAAAAGTTACATTTGTGTTTCATTATTAGGAAGGTGACATCAGGCCTTTGTGAAGCAATGAGGAGACTTTTAATCTGCTTTTCTGTCTGGTAATCTATGAAACAAATTATTCTCTAGTGTTGGTAGAAGTATTCAGATTTATAATCAGAAATCTAGTGCTTTAAAGTCAAGATCACTGAGACCTAAAAAACATTTTTTTGACCATAATTTTTTGACCATTTATTTTTTAATAATACAATATACTAATAATACACATTTTTAAACTCAGACAGGTTTCGCTATCTACCTGTTTTCATATGCGTTTTCAATTTATAAAGGGTACCACTTTAAAATAAGACTACTTTTATAAAGGGTTTACGAATAGTTTGTAATTAATTTATTAATTAGGTTTTGAACACTTTATAAATCATTAATAAGCTTTTATAAGGCATGAGATAAGCAGGGCAACTGTGACCGGTTGCTTGCTAAATAGTGAGCCCACATTTATCTGTACTGCTAAGCCTTATTAGAAATGGTAGTAACTCATAATTAATAAATGGTGATTTGTTTCACACTTTACAATAAGGCTCCCTTTTGGCAGTTATAAATGTTAGTAACTCGTAAATAAATGGTCATAAGAGATGCCAAGAAACATCAAGTTTGGTGTCTGTTGGTCACTGAGTTGATTCTCGCTAAGTAGCCAATATAAGGCTTAGTCATCTTGCCAAATAGTGAGCCTGTCTTGATGTATGAAAACTATGTTAGAACTGGTTTATAAATGGTTCTTAATGATTAATAAAGTGTTTACAACCTAATTATAGACCCTTTATGAATCCTTTATAAGGGTAGTCTTATTGTAAAGTGGTACCTTATAAAGTATAACATTTCACACCCCAAACATGATTTAAAAAAAAAATCTTTTAGAAATATCTACTAAAAAGACGTTTTTTACCTAGATTTTCTTAATTGTGATATTGAAAATGTCTGCAGGGGCATAAATAAACCGTCTTGTGACCAGTCCCTACAACCATGTGGATCAAAACCGTAGAATGTAAACACACTGATACATCCTAACAGCCTGCGCATACATGGTTGTATCCCACATGTCATGATGGATACCACGCATGCTTGATCCTTTATGTATCTGCATGAAGCCGTGCTGTTACGCTCCACGTCTTAAATCAGAATCCTAACACCCAGATCGCCTTCATCACATGTGTTTAAGATTCATAACTGCAGAGCAAACACACAGCCATCATTTCCCTGCTGATGATCTGAGCCGTCGTTACGGATAATGGGGTCTGACAGCACCTCATTCTCATGCAAATGTTTATTTGGAGATCAAGTATATGGACACATTCTCTCCCATATACATGTAGCATTTCTGATATGCTAAACTAGTAAATACATGATATGATGTGTTGGCAGTGCACGCAAACGACCTCAGATAGAGAGTGCAGAGCGGCGAGGTGATGGTGAATATCGTTATTAAAACAATCCATCTAAAGATCTGTATTATCCTATTCTGAGCAGTGGGGGAAAACCTGTGATCTTTTTCTACACATTATGACTTCTTACTGCTTTTTCAGTCCAAATATTCCTATCAAATATTCTTTTATCAACATGATTTCATGCCTCAACCTAATTCATCTTCTTATCCTGTAAATATGGTGAAAATGGAAATATCCATTCAGTGATACAGTATATACCTGCTATATACAATATGTATTCTGTAGTTCTATTAGAGTAAATATTCTGTATTAGTTACAGAAGTTTTGATATTTTAAACTTACTTGAAACGTCTGTAATCAGAAATGTGGAGCTTAAACGTCAAGGTCTTCACAAAACACATGTTTGGCCACATCTCAAGAAATCACAGGCTAATTATGACCTTTCTAACTTAAATTTTTCATAAAAAACAATTAAGAAGTGATTGCATTCTGGACAGACATGGTTGTAATCTATACCTTGACTAGTTGGCAGAGGCATACTTTTTAATTATTGAGTTTCAGCACTAAATAATCAAAGGGCTGCCAAAATATCTGTGTAAACGACTGAAATGATTTCTCATACATTTGGTAATTGGGGATGCCTCATTAGATCTGACACGCATTGTCATTAACATTTTATCTGTTGAATACTTAGTCAATTAATCTACCATAGTTTCTCAAGGTTCCCGTAATGAAGTCTGCAAATGCCTGACGATATAAAAGACTTTCAGTAAACTGCACATATTGTATTTGAGATATCCGTGTCACACTTAAATTATACATTTAATAATTCTTGTATCGTCATATTTCTTCTAAACATTTATTTATATTTGTACGTTTTAAAAAGCAGCTTTTATAAAAGTTCTATATTTGCTTGTTTATTACAACCTACTTCCTCTTCCTGTGTTTATGTATGCTCCATTAGACACTAACGCAAATTACTTGTGTGTGTAAACTTGGCAATTAACCTGGTTCTGATTAACAATGACACAGAAAGGAGATAATCAGAAACATCTTTCCAATTTAGAAACAGGAATTACAGAATAATTAAAGGTAATTTTGCATGACAAATTACTTTTAATTAATAAAATATAGCTTCAGCAGAATTCCTCCGCTCTAAATTAGGCTAACATGTGTCCCATCCAGCTGCTGAGGTTACTCTCAGTCTTGTACATTTGGACTATGACCTCAGTGTTTCGTGCAGCAGTGCATCATGGGATTTGTTTCCACATGTTAGCACCTGGCGTTGGGCTCAGCGCTGCAGCTGAATACAAACGAGCTGATTCTGTCTCCGGAGTGTTTCCCCGCTCCGCCGCTGATGGACTAATGAGCCGACAGCCCATTAAGACTAATGCACTTTTGACAACATTGAGATAGCATGGATGGGTCCATAAAGGAAAACATGCTAATGATGTGTTGAGCAGCCCTAATGTGAGCGTAGGAATTCATTCTCTCTATATATCATGCTTTCCACAAAGGCGTTTACTCTATTGTCTCTGAGCTACAGGTCACAGGTTAAAAAGCTGAGATACATAACATTAGTGATGGGAACTACGGCTCTTTGAAGGGAGCCGGATCTTATGGCTCCGTTCCTTTTCCGAGAGCCGTTCAAAAGGGGGCGAGGTTAATAGGTTTATCTGCAAAATAATCACCAGGATAATGATTGACTGTATTGCCAGAAATCTACTTTTACTCACAGAAAAATGTATAACTTGCATCTCTCAGCCAAACTACTACTCAAGCAGAATGTGTTATGCCATCATGTACGGCAAATGTGCATTCAGGAAAGCAAGTTCCCGTAAAGGCGAGTGGATTTATGGCAGGCAGTGAACCAACGATAAAAAGAACGGCTCTCACCGAGTACGACCCGGTTCCTTTCGTTCGTACCAAAGAGCCGTTCAAAAGAATCATTTCGTTCGCAAACATAAAATCACTACATAACATTAGCAAAGATTTTATTCATGTTTTTGTTCCTACTCAGTTCAGGTTTGAGCTAATGCTAATTCTGACACAAACGGATGAATGATGTAGTAAATATAAAGAAGTAAATAGTCATGGTAACATGGACAACTTGTGGTTTTTTGCATCCAAATCAAAGTTAATTATGGGTTCATGGGGTTGTATTATATGTTTGATGCAGATATTCATGGCAACAGTTTGACCCGACAGTTAAATGCTAGCAACTGATAGCACAGGCTAACGGTGGCTTAGCTAAAATCCTGCTGGGCGTTAGCTTAGCTTAACTCAGTTTTAGGGGGCATTGTACAAACATAACTGTACATAAGAAAGAAACAACAGCCCACATGCAAGGGACTTGTATCTGTACTGAGGGCCATTGCTCCAAGAAACAGAATCCCATTGATACATTTGTTTTTGCAGAACTGTTTTTTTTACTACTATAGCAGCGAAGGCCTGACTTGCCCTACTCTGCCTCTGATTGACAGTACTTGTTGGTTTCGTTTGTGCCATTGGCCGTATCTCAAGAAATCACACGCTAATTATGACGATTTTAACTTACATGTGTTATAAAAGCAATTAAGGAGTGATTGCATTTCGGACAGGCATGGGTGTAATCTGCAACTTGAATAGTTGGCAGAGGCATACTTTTTAATTATTGAATTTCAGCACTAAATTATCCAAGAGCCGCGAAAAATTTGTGCAAATGACTGAAATGATTTCTCATAAATGTGGTAATTGGGGATGCATCATTAGATCTGCAACACGCATTGTCATTAACATTTTATCTGTTGAATACTTAGTCAATTAATCTACAAGGTTTCCCATAATGAAGTCTGCATGTCTTGTTTTGCCTGACGATATAAAAGGCTGTCAGTAAACTGCACATATTGTATTTGTGATATCTGTGTTGCACTTTTTAGAATTCTTGTATAGTTATGTTTCTTGTAAACATTTCTTTATATTTTCTCATTCCCAGAATCCCATTGATAAAGGTTTTTGGATAAAGGTCATACTCTGCCTCTGATTGACTAGGACTTGTTGGTTTTGTTGGTGCATTTGTTTATGTTAAATCAAGATAAATCAATACCACAACTAGGAAGCTCCAATGTCATTATTCTGCATTATAATTAGCCATGTGCTTTTGTTTATTGGTTGATGTGTGTATATTTTTGAACGAAGGGCGATTGTTTTTGGGGTTTGGGAACAGGGCTTTTGGTGTAATGGGTCATTTTTGTCAGTCTTTTGTTTGGTAAAAATGGGCAATCGGTCAAATGTCATGGCATCTCAGGATGGGCTTATCCTATGTTAGCTTAGTATAGTTTAGCAGGAACAGCAGCTTCTGTCCAAAAATCCAATAAGTGTTTTTTGGAAAAGTGTTTAAACTACATGTTGGCAAACGATGAGTCCATCTGTTCAGGGTTTGGTAAGCAGACGGATTATTGATGCAGTTAGTACGCAGAGGTTTGGGCTTATGTCTCCGTACAGATGGTATTTTGAAACCTCACTGTAACACATGAACCTGCACACTGAGACTCAAACAGCCTAAAATACATACCTGTTTTTTTACATGTCTGTTTATTTACATACATACCATCGATCGTATCTTATTACTTTATATAGATATATGGATGGATAGATAGATAGATAGATAAATAGATAGATAGATAGATAGAAGGGTAGATAGATAGATAGATAGATAGATAGATAGATAGATAGATAGATAGATAGATAGATAGATGGATAGATAGATAGATAGATAGATAGATAGATAGATAGATAGATAGATAGATAGATAGATACAGTAGGTAGATAGATAGATAGATAGATAGATAGATAGATAGATAGATAGATAGATAGATAGATAGATAGATAGATAGATAGATAGATAGATAGATAGATAGATAGATAGATGAAGATAGATAGATAGAGTAGATAGATAGATAGATAGGTAGATACAGTAGATAGATAGATAGATAGATAGATAGATAGATAGATAGATAGATAGATAGATAGATAGATAGATAGATAGATGGGTAGATAGATGGGTAGATAGATAGATGGATAGATAGGTAGATACAGTAGGTAGATAGATAGATAGATAGATAGATAGATAGATAGATAGATAGATAGATAGATAGATAGATAGATAGATAGATAGATAGATAGATAGATAGATAGATAGATAGATAGATAGATAGATAGATAGATAGATAGATAGATAGATAGATAGATAGATGGATAGATAGATGGGT
>NW_011336200.1:0-3411 GCF_000735185.1 Notothenia coriiceps
TCCGCTATATCAGACACCTGTAGATCTATCAGCTGTTTATTTCACATGAGTTCCAGTGTGGCAGCTTTTCACGCCTCCCCCTGGTGGATCCATGATCCATTGCAGCTCGTTTCATTATAATTACGTTTATTTATCAAGGGGGCTTATCAAGTCCTGCGGGGGGGTTTTCCTTTTCAGCAGGGGCCCACCCCGTGCAGATCACGGACCCGCACGGGTAGGCGTCTGAAATGAAGCGCTACATCTGTACATCTAGACGGGGGCAGGGGCAGGAGCGGGATCAACTCCTGAACAACAACAAAAAGACGGCGTTTTATCCAGTTTGTACACAACGATGGAGAAACTTAACAAGCAGCAGTGGTCCACTGAAGAGACCAGCTACCTACTGGGAATCTGGTCTTCCGAAGAGGTACAGAGGAAGCTGGAGCACAATCGGCCATTGTTGTTGTTGTTGTTGTTGTTGTCGGTGTCAGCTCTGAGGGGTTTCCGCGCGGTTTGGCTTTATGAAGCAGGCACGCAAACGGTTACGTCATGACGCAAACGATGACGCAATGACGCAGCACCAGTCGGACTCTGGGCAGTGTGAAAAGAGCCGGAGCTAAACCGAAGAACCGGTTCTGAACCTGAAAAGCTCTAGCACGGAGCTTGAACTGGAGTTGCGTTGGTGTGAATGAGGTAAAAGTGCATTCCTCATAGCACTTTCTAAATAAATGTTTGGACCGAAAACAATTTGTGAAGATTAAAACTGAACTCCTTCAGACAGGTGCAGTGCTACCTATTAGGTTCTTCATTAAGGTGAAGTATAGGTGCGAAAAATCACTGCAGGTTTGAAGGCGAACAAGTACGTTGTTGAAATAGCGCTCACTAATGATATGGCCTAGTTGTAAACACAATACCGATATGACCAAAATAAATTCTGAATGCTTAGAGGTCCCCTATTATACTCTTTTTTTGTTAAATATGATATGCCTTAGATAATAAACAACATTTCTCAAAATTCTCTTTCTGAATCTCCTAACACAGAGGAGAGACATACGTATAAAATGTGGATGTAAAAAGTGGATTTTGCATAATAGGTGAACTTTAAACAGAATTAGCAATACCTGTTGGATGTACTCTAATTGTACAACAATTCAGGAAGGCAACCCAAAAAAAATACAACCAAAGTTAGCAGTAATTTAAATAATCATATTATGGTTTATGTCACGGTTTGTCAAGAGGTTGGACCAAAACGCATTAAAAAGAGGGAAGCAGGTTTAAATAACAACCTACCTGAGGAGATCATGGCTGCACACACTGTCTGGTGTTTTAAAATCACTTAAAAAAACTTTTGGGGGAATTTTTTCTCTGTGTTATTTATGTTTGTTTTTACATTCTGTGTATTTCATTATCTTTGTATTATAAATGACTCCTGCTTTTATTGGAAAGCGCTTTGTATTTTTTTTTTTTACTTTATAAATTAAGATTATTATTATTAAAGTAAAAACTAAAACAAATCAGCAAAACAATATTTGAAAAAAGTGATGTATGTTGTGTTAGGTAGTATTCATGAATTTGGTCATATATCTTACAAACTTAAGTTCTAAAAATCATGTCATTATGTAATATTTTAATAAAGGCACCTCATGTGTTTTTTGATGTCAGAAATTAGGTTTTTCTGACCATCGAGGAACACTGCAAGGACTGGCAATCTGGGATTTATGGATGCATTCATAGGCTGAGTGTTGAACTCCATCTATAAAAGTAAAGACACTTTTCTTCCAACATTGGCATTGTAAAGAAGCAACAAAAACATGCATTAGGAATGGCCCATTTTTCTTAGATCAAAGGACTGTTGAAGCATGATGAGCTGTCACAGCCAGATGAATAAACATGACTCAGCACCAATTAGCTGAGGAACAGGGTTTCAACCCACATGAATATTCATCTGATATTGGTGACCCATTGGCATCCATGTCACGTTCCTGCATATATTTCCAAGCCAGTTACTCATTATAATATTCCCACACCTGTCTCACCTCTCCTTTCACAGTTCTATTATCTGTCGACTCATGAGAGGGATGGCACAGCAGCAGTTATGGCTTTCAGGCTGACATAAAAACACCAACATAAAGTCAACATGTCTGCTGCACAGCTGTTGCTCTCATGTAAATATGCTCAACCAATGAATAACGATCCGGAACGGTGTAGAGCTATTGACACACTAAAAAAACGGACTTTTAATTAATTGTTTTATGTCAACAGATTTCAAATACTGTACCTTTCTTAGGTTGGTTGAAAGCACTAATATTAAGTTTAACCTATTATTTTTATTTCAACTTAATAGTATTGCTTTTAACTAACCTAATACAGTTGTGTGAAATATGTTGACATAATACATTTAATTAAAGTCAACGATTCAGTTTTTCATTGTGTTGTTCTCTCCTACACTTAATTAAAGTCACTGTTGAATTTTCAGTGTACAGACTTTCACTGCTGATGTTAACCCTGTTGACCTTATAATGTGTTTCGCTAACACATATATATATTTACTTTCTACAGTGTATTTGGGTAATAAAAAGGAAGCATAAAACAGCAACCTGCCAGGAATTGTAGTATTTTCCACCATAATTGAGATTCTTGTCACGATTCTTGTGTTGTGTCACGTTTTTAGTTTTGTTTGTCTGGTAGTGGATGTTTTGCTGTTCTCCTTGTCATGTTTTCCTCCCTGTGTATTGTCTGGTCTTTCTCCCTGTGGTGTCCTCTCTGTTGTTAGTTTCCCTGGTGTGTCTAATTTCCTGATTGTTTTCACCTGTCACCCCTTGTGTGTCTCCTGTGCTCATCAGCGTCAGCCCCGTCCCTGATTGTTCCCACCTGTGTCTTATTATCATGTGTTTAAATTCCCCTGTCTCCCAGTGTCAGTTCGTCTTGTCTTTTGCCACAGTCAGGTCTATGCTCTTTTGTGCTCAAGAAAAGTTTTGTTCCTCACCACGTGAGCGATTATCATTTTGTTCTCAATTTTTTGTCATCTCAAACTGAGATTCAATAGTGACTTTTTTTTGTTCATCTTGCCTGTTTTTGGAAAAATAAAGTATCTTACCAATACTTTACCTCTGTCTCCCGGGTCGTGCAATTGGGTCCTACATCCTAAGTGCCTAGTTCATAACAGAACGAACTGACCATTATGGACCCAGCCGACCCAAGAACACTTCATGCCGCCCTGTCAGCACGAGGCGAGAAGATTGATCACCACGAGGAACAGCTGGGCATAACCACCCAGGGAATAAAAGAGCTGGGAGAACGCCAGGCAGAGATTCAGGAAAACATTTCTACACAGATGCAACAACTGGCTGCACAGATGAATCATTTGATCACTCACCTACGGATTGCTCCAGTACCGGCCCCAGCAGCCATGGTTCCGGCTTCACTACCGGC
>NW_011336201.1:0-2107 GCF_000735185.1 Notothenia coriiceps
GGTCAGCTTCACACACGCCCTCTCATGTTCCTTAAGCACTTTGGTTTATTGACCTTTTTTTATTGTAAATATCATTATGGTTCGTTTATTCTATTCTGAGTCAAATGGCAGTAGAGCTGTTTTTAATATACACTACAGTAAATAAGCATTAAGCAGAGTCAAATCTAAGCACATAATAGAGTAAAATACAACTCTGAACAAAGAGTACATTTGACTCTATATCGGTTGGGACCAAATGTAATATTTTTAGAGTCAAATTTTCTTCAATTTTCTTCAATTTTACTCAAAGAAATGTTCTGTGATAACACGAAATGCCGTGAGACTGGGTTGCCTTATCTTACAGTGTTTTATTTTTCGTCTCTATCTTGCCTTTTCTGTAGCGATGTTAATTTTTCCTCATGGGACGGATAAAGGAATTCTGATCTATATTGCCCATTGGTGGTTCTCATAGTTTAAATGATAGTTCATATTTAATACCATGTGGTTAAAGACTCTATCTTCTGTTGGTGAGAGGTAATGCATGCTGTGTGGTAATACTTAGCACTTCTGCTCTAAAATGGAAATTGGATCTCAAAATAAGGTGTGACATAAATCTCGTCTCCACACACGTTAGTGTTTCCAGCTTATTCCTCGACAGCAGGAGAGATTTACCCAGAAATCCCTGAGTGTCGGTTTCTGTTTGCCGTTGTGTTTGAGGGACAGAGACGCTGCTCTCCGTCTTCATCTTGATTTCCAGTCCATGTGTTTTATTTGGCTCCTGCAGCATCACACATTCCCAGCCGAGCGCCGCCGTGTTGCCATGGTTTATCCGAGCATCAAACCATGGAAACAGTAATCAGCTGATCAATTTCAAAGAGAGCCAACAATATTAATTTCAGACAAAAGGAAAACAGTGACATTGGCTCAGGGATTGATGTTTGCTCGCGATGGCAAACAGGTGGATGAGGACGACATGCAGGTTTGAGTGTTTGGTACGCCTATACTGTAAAAACACACATAAATTAATATATCAATATAGAATGTGCACTTTGCAAACAGGAAGGCAAATACTTGTTTTGTTCTGAAGTAACATCTTTCATTTCTAAAATGTTCTGTCCCCATCACATTTAAAAAAAACTGATTTTAAACAGTTTGGTTGTAAATTAGGATATCACCATTTTCATAATATAGCTGAATGAAAAAAGCACTCAGAGCTTTTACCTCTGATTCACAATCATCCCAATGGGTTTTTTATGAAAGGACAGGAGTGGTAATGCTCCGTACTTTGTCATAAAAAAAAAACAAATATATCGTAACAACAAATTGTGTGTGAATCACAGCCTGATATATCATCTGTGCCAAGGAGCTCCATTGTTGTCCAAAAACTATTAGAAATACATCGAGGTTTCACTGGGTGACATGTTCCTTCATCACCATGAACACACACTCACTGGAGCACCAACTGTGGATTAATACGCCGCTGAAAATAGTCCCCAACACAAGCACTATTTCCTCCTGTGTCCTTGACAAAAGAAAACACATTTAGTAGAGAATTGCTGAAGCGAGATTTACATAATGTTGTTTTTCTTTGGAAACCTGAAGCCATTATCTAATATGTTCTGAAAGAAGTTTTTTATGTTGACATTAAAAAGGTTCCCTGTTGGGTTTTTTTCTCAAGATGATTCAATAGAGTGGCGCAGGAACAAGTTTCAAACCCTGAAATTAATCAGCATTATAATGAATTTGGAAAGTAGCATTCAAGACAAAATGTTAACTAACAAATGAGAAGAGGTGGGAGAAGTACTCAGATCGTGTTCTTTAGTAAAAGTAGAAGTACTCAGATCGTGTTCTTTAGTAAAAGTAGAAGTACTCAGATCTTGTACTTGAGTAAAAGTAGAAGTACTCAGATCTTGTACTTGAGTAAAAGTAGAAGTACTCAGGTCTTGTTCTTGAGTAAAAGTAGAAGTACTCAGATCTTGTTCTTGAGTAAAAGTAGAAGTACTCAGATCTTGTACTTGAGTAAAAGTAGAAGTACTCAGATCTTGTACTTGAGTAAAAGTAGAAGTACTCAGATCTTGTACTTGAGTAAAAGTAGAAGTACTCAGATCTTGTACTTGAGTAAAAGTAG
>NW_011336202.1:0-4238 GCF_000735185.1 Notothenia coriiceps
GTCTGCCTCTTCCTCTCTTGCGTACCGCCAACAGACGCTTGACTGCATAAACCGGGCCACCCTCGATCAGTCGGGGGGGGTGGAGGAGGTTTGGCTGCGGGGACCAATACACTTTCTTTCACTGGTTTCAGTCTTCTCACATGAAAAGTTGGATGGACTCTCAGGGACCTGGGAAGACGCAGACGGACAGACACAGTATTAATAACCTTTGTCACAGGAAACAGACCTACAAACCTTGGTGCAAGTTTTCGGGAGACGACTTGAAGAGGAAGATCCTTCGTCGAGAGCCAGACCTTCTGACCAGGCTTGTACACCGGAGCTGGTCGGCGCCTCTGATCTGCTGCCTTTTTCATTCGCTCAGAGTTTCTCATAAGTACTCTGCGAGCGGCACTCCAGATGCGGCGACAACGCCTCACCAGGGCGTGGGCAGAGGGAACGGTGACCTCCTTCTCAGTCTCCGGGAACACAGGTGGCTGGTAACCATAGGCACATTGGAAAGGGGTTAACCCGGTAGCAGCGGTGGGAAGCGAGTTGCGGGCATATTCAACCCAGGTATGGCATCTGCTCCAGGACGAAGGGTTCTGAGCAACCAAACAACGAAGGCACGTCTCCAACTCCTGGTTCAGGCATTCTGTCTGGCCATTAGACTCTGGATGGTATCCGGATGAGAGGCTGACTGTGGCTCCGATCAGGTTACAGAACTCCTTCCAGAACTGCGATCTGAACTGTGGTCCTTTGTCTGAAACAATGTCTTTTGGAAAACCATGAACACGAAAAACGTTAGTCATCATTACTTCAGCCGTCTCTTTGGCTGATGGAAGCTTGGGCAAGGCAATAAAATGTACCATCTTCAAGAAACGGTCCACCACAGTGAGTATGGTGGTGTTACCTTTAGACTCCGGTAAACCTGTGCCGAAGTCCACAGAGATCTCAGACCAATGGATCACCTGTGAACGCATGGTAATAGGCACAAACAGACGATTTTGCGGGCAACCACTAGGTGCAGGGCTCTCACCGTTAGCTTGCTTCACCTCTGTTTGTATCTGCCAAGTCACCACACGGTTCAGTGGTAGGATGGCTTCAGGCTCTTTGGCAATAGGCTCGGGGTCAAATAGACGTGACAGGGCATCGGGCTTCATGTTCTGGGACCCCGGCCTGTAAGACAAAGTAAAATTAAAGCGGTTGAAAAATAAAGTCCATCTAGCCTGACGAGAGTTCAAATGTTTAGCTTTTCTTATGTATTCCAGATTCTTATGATCCGTCCCTACTAAGAATGGAAACTGAGCCTCCTCTAACCAATGCCGCCACTCCTCCAGAGCTATTTTTTCAGCCAGTAACTCACGGTTTCCCACATCGTAGTTCTGCTCAGCTGGCGAGAGTTTTCTGGAGAGGAAAGCACAGGGATGCATCTTGTTGTCCTTCTCCGACCGCTCCGACAGGACAGCACCTACACCTAAATTGGAGGCCGAAAGCCGAAAGGGCCTTTTTAACCATTTTCGGCCGATAATTTTCGGTGGCCGAATATTCGGTGCTCCCTACATAATGGCCTGTGGGGGTGTTGAAACCAGTCTTCCATTCATCACCTTCGCGAATTCTGACCAGATGATATGCATTCCTAAGATCTAATTTGGTGAAGATCTTGGCATCTTGAAGCTGCTCGAAAGCTGAAACCATGAGTGGGAGAGGATAAGTATTCTTGACTGTGATGTTGTTTAACGGGGAATAGTCAATACAGGGCCTAAGGGAACCGTCCTTTTTCCCCACAAAGAAAAACCCCGCCCCAGCAGGGGAGGATGAGGGACGAATAAGCCCTGACTTTAGCGAAGCGTCTATATATTCCTTCATGGAATCTCTTTCAGGACCAGAGATTGAGTAAAGTCTCCCTTTAGGTATAGGCGCTCCTGGGATCAAATCAATGGCACAATCATAAGATCTATGAGGAGGAAGAGTCATGGCTTTAGCCTTGCTAAAAACTTCCCCAAGGTCATGATAGCAGGTAGGTACTAATCCCAAGTCTGGAGGTTCAGGTTTCTGGTCAATGTCTGGCGACGCAGTCCTTACACTATTCCAAGAAGCCCCTCCAACAGCTATCCTTTCTCCCTGTCTGAGACAATCAGTAGTGCATTCCTCCCCCCACCCTTTAATCTTACCAGAACGCCAATCAATGTTTGGATTGTGTTTCCTCAACCAGGGAAAACCCAATATGACGGGGTGTTGAGCTGAGTTAAACAAGTGAAAGGATAGGATTTCCCTATGATTATCAATGACAATTTCTATTTCTATTTCTAATTTCCTGCCAATATCCAGCAACTTCGCACATCCATTGAAGAGGAGTGGACCAACATTCCACAGGCCACAATCAACAACCTGATCAACTCTATGCGAAGGAGATGTGTTGCACTGCGTGAGGCAAATGGTGGTCACACCAGATACTGACTGGTTTTCGGACCCCCCCAGACCCTGAGGCTGTGCGAAGTTGCTGGATATTGGCAGGAACTGGAACACGCTGTCGTATACGCAGATCCAGAGCATCCCAAACATGCTCAATGGGTGACATGTTAGGGTTAGGGTTAGGGTTAAGGTTTAACCCTAGGGTTTTCCGGACCCCCCAGACCCCCCCAATAAAGCAAAACTGCACGTTTCAGAGTGGCCTTTTATTGTTGCCAGCCTAAAGCACACCTGTGCAATAATCATGCTGTCTAACCAGCATCTTGATATGCCACACCTGTGAGGTGGGATGGATTATCTCGGCAAAGAAGAAGTGCTCACTATCACAGATTTTTTCAGATTTCTGAACAATATTTGAGAGAAATGGTTATTTTGTGTACATAGAAAATGTTTTAGATCTTTGAGTCCATCTCATGAAAAATGGGAGCAAAAACAAAAGTGTTGTATTTATATTTGTGTTCAGTGTAGTATTATGAATGAAGTGTGTTATGTTTGGTGCAAAAGTAGTTTTGAGTGCAGTTCTTCATTTAGCAGGAGAAATTAGATGTTTTGCACTTTGGGTGTGTGGTTTTGTGAATTGTGTTAAGTGTTCTGAGAAACTGAGCAATTAAAAGTGTGTTAGCAATCGAAAGAAACTGTAAAGCATGCAGAGTGGAGGCTTTGTATTCTTTTAGTTTTGTTATTTCTACTTTTTACCAAACATTACAAATTGTTTTTAAAACCATCACAAAACCTGCTTTGAATTAGTTTCTAATCTGGATTTCGTAAACAGGCTAGCTGTATACAGACGTATTAGAAACTTTTTTGGGCTGTGTTAATACGTTAATACTCTGCTGGACTTTGAAATAAATACTATTATCAGCCTTTCTATATGCTCAAATGTAATTGTTTACCATTTTAGTTTATTGTCTGAGCATGCGAATAATTACTTATAACTTAGAAATAAAACAAATGCGAGACTGACAGACAGTCATCCCTACTCCCCTATCAATGTTGCCAGTTTAAAAAAGTCAGCGATATGTGTTGCCGTTATCAGCCTACAGAGACAACAATTATACTGAACAAGCCACCAATTGGGTTTAGACCCACAAAGAAGGAAAAACATGACATAAACCCTTTCAGTAGGCTTGGTTAAAGACCAGAGTTTCTCTTTGGGCAAGAGGAGCCTTGTTCTTTGACCTTTAAATTAAATCCCCACAACATTTGTCAAAGTTGTAAACTTGTTTCCTTTTTTATTGACCCAGTTTTAGCTTTTATTTTTTTACATTATTGGATAAAAGTTTTTTTAAATGTACATTTCTTATTGTTTAAACTCATATGACCAATATGATATGAAACTATTTTCTGAAACTGCAACACATTTATCGAAATTTGTGAAATCTAGGCATTTGTGTTAGTAATTAATATTCATTATATTAACTTACAGTAATGTATATTCTAACAGCCCAGTGTTTCAAGGCAACAAGCATAGCAACAATCTCCCTGTGCCAAGATAACAACAGTTAAATAACTAATGAGGAGGTTTTTTCGTTTGTCAGCTCAGCAGTTTGGATGCAAGAATGTCTAGGATATAGGTGTATGTCTTTCATTATCTGATTTGGAACCACAAAGAATAAACATAAGAAACCTGACAGTGTCAAATTACTGTGATATACAACCACATCAGCTAAAACAAACACAAGGATCAGTGGAATGTGAAACACCACAAAAGCACTTTCCACACACACAAACACACACACCCCCACACACACACACACACACACACACACACACACACACACACACACACA
>NW_011336202.1:4276-11429 GCF_000735185.1 Notothenia coriiceps
TGGATAGATAGATGGATAGATGGATAGGTAGATAGATAGATGGATAGATAGATAGATTGATAGATAGATAGGTAGATAGATAGATATATAGATAGATAGATAGATGGATGGATGGACAGACAGACAGACAGACAGACAGATAGATTGTAGATAGGTAGGTAGGTAGGTAGGTAAGCAGGCAGGCAGGCAGGCAGGCAGGCAGGCAGGCAGGCAGGCAGGCAGGCAGGCAGGCAGGCAGGCAGGCAGGCAAGCAGGCAGGCAGGGCAGACACACACACACACACACACACACCACAGGCTAAATTCCTGTTTCAAAATTGTGAAAAGCAAATAAGTTTATCGTGATGCAATTAAGTGTACACAATATTTTACTTTTGTAGCTGTTTGAGTCTTTGTACCTAAAAGCTACAGGGGTTTTCACATTCAAAGGGTCAAAATAGGCATTTGGGAGGTTGTGAGATGATTCATTGGATATGAAAGAAGACCAATACAAGTTGTAATAAACACATCTGTATTCATTGTACAGCCAATCCTTCAATCTTGTCTTTTTTTGTGTAGGTTTACTGGGGGAAAAATCATAGACTTCTGAAACCTGACAAGGGATACAACTACACCACGTGGTGCAAGCAAAGACGTTTTGCTATTATATTTTTTTCGATGTAACATTTGTTACTATAATTGTGAGGTAAATTTAGATGAGTAATTCCCTAATTCTTTTTTTAACTTTGTTGAAATATTTACAACTCAAACCAAGTGGTGTCTCTCAGTCATTATCATTTCGTGCTTATGTCAGCTGTCTTTTTTCGTTTGGTTTTAGGCAATAAAGACAGGGGGCATGTGCGTTAAGCATACTTGCACAGCATGTAATTAACTAAAAGTGGGGCCTTAACCCTACATGCCTCTTTTTGTTCAAAGTGTTACAGTAGAAGATTTCTTCAAAGATATAGCTCAGTGTGTTTTACTGGATATGATTGGCTCTCACGGGACGTTCCAGTCTATAAATGGGATCCAAGTTAGCGATGAAGTAGATTACTTTCCTTACCTGAGGAGACACATCTATCATTTCTCTCTGAACCAAGGAAAAAGGTGAGATAGACTTTTCATTACGGCAATTTGATACAGTGTTATAGAAACATAGTTCCAGTAATCTTACAGGACTTGAAGCCAATTACCTTTTCGTTCATTTGAATTCAGAACTATTTGTTTCTCATTAAGCAAAATACAATTATTGTTCTATGTATCATGATATGATTTATTTTTCAGAAACAACCATGATGAAGATAGTGGTGTTCATGATGTGCCTGCTGGCCACTACCTTGGCTGCTCCTGTAAGTCTTTCCTAAATATAGCCTAAATGTGTAATTAAGTCTGACAACGGATCCCTTTTTAAAATGTTAAACACTGCTTTGCTTTAGAGTAAATTGTCATAGTCACTTCCTCTTTTCTCTTCTTTGATTTGCAGGTGGCAGAGAGTGAAAGCAATGAGGAAAAAGTAAGTAGTGTTGCTTTTCTGTGAGGATTATGTGTCTGTCTGCCATGGCATGTCCTACCATGTTTTAGTCATGTCATCAAATGTAGAGTAGGATAAGTGTCTGACCGAGAGAGGATGATTGACTTAATAGCAGAGCATGTCTGGAGATGTCTGGTATTTTCTCAGCAGGTAGCAGCACATGCTAATGAGGCCCTGAGGTGGATGGAGATGTACAGGATGTACCAGCAGCAGGTAGTTGGGGTTCAATATAGTATTACAGACAAACAAATACAAATAAGAAAGTAATATAAATCCTCATCAATTAAGATAGTTTGACATAAATCATTATCTATAATCATAAACCTTTCTTTTTTCAGGGAGTAGTTGGAAACCCCTTCCTGCCTGCTGCTGATGCTCCTGTAAGTGTATATATTGTAAGAATCTTACATGACTTTAGTTTTAGATTTAAATAAAAACTTAAAAAATAAATGTGACTGGCATTGTTACTGATTACGACCTATTAATGAATTATTCCTCTGTTTAGGCTGATCCAGCTGGGGCAGCAGTGGTAAGCTCATAAAGCATGGCAGCATCTGATCTGAAACACTTCATAGTGCTCTTTGAGTTAATAGTGTTTGTATTTATAGGCTGCTCCTGTTATTGCTGCAGATGCATCGGAGGAGGAGAACGAGGTGAGCAGACGTCTTTATACCTCAATAAACTGAAATATTGTTTGCTTATTAGAAATGCACTGCAAATGTAGACATCTGTGCTGGCATGAATAACACAAATGGTCCTCCTGCTGAAGGGGCCAAACACAACAAGCTCAGAAAAGTAAGGATTAGCCTTGCATGAAAAAAAAAAACACCCACATAAAGAGATGGGTGCCACATGTGGAAATGGTCAAAACAGCCAAAGAGAGCATTATCAGAGTAATACAAAAGCAGAGACTGAATTTCAGTTTGGAGTTCTGCCTGAACAAAGACCCACTATTTGCCACTCATATATTCACAGCAGATATCTTCAATTTAACATAATTAGATTAACAAGAGTGTAACTACCAGCATGCATAATTCCAATACTCTCGATCTGAGGCTGAATCGAACGTAAAGCTGTCAGATATTCCCAGATAATTCAGCAAAAGCGACCAATAGTTGAATTTCTATCATTTGCACCACTGCAGTGTCCCCTTTCTTTGGAGAATCATATTGCTCTCAGTGAACACTTTAACTAGACAACACTAAGTTCTGTCTTTATCTTCGGCACAGGATGAAGGTGCTGCACCCAAAGCTGCAGCAGCCGGTGGTGCCCCCCTAAACTCTGATGAAGAAGAGGAGGCCGAGGAGGCCGAGGAGGTGGAAGCAGCCGAGGCTGAGCCAGCTGTTGAAGTGGCACCAGAAGAGCCTGCAGCAGATCCTGAAGCAGCTGTGGAGCCAGCTGTGGTGGACGTCCCTGTAGATGCTGCCACGGTGGATGCTGCTGTTGTCGTTGATGTGCCTCCTGTTGATGTGGTTCCTGTTGATGTGGTTCCTGTTGATGTGGTTCCTGTTGATTTGGTTCCTGTTGATGTGGTTCCTGCTGAAGTTGCCCCTTCAGCCCCAGAGGTTGCTGTGGATGCACCTGTCCCCGCTGCTGCTGATGTCCCCGCTGCTGCTGATGTCCCTTCTGCTGCTGATGCTGGTGCTGCTGATGCCCCCCTAGCAGCTGAGACTGAAACAACTGGAGTGGCAGCAGATCCTGCTTTAGTGTAGTCATATTTCTTATAACCAGCCTAAGTGCTCCTCTGTTAGCAGTTAAAGCGATAGCTAAAAGCGGCAATGAGAAGTTAAAGCAGCGCTAAAGGATGACAAGCTGTGGTATATTGAATAGAGAAGAGGAGAGAGTGCTTTTTGTTCAGAATTTGTTATCCTCTTCCTTTTGTCTTGAATCAAAATATTTGTTGTAATGTCTTTGATAAACTCTGTGATGTACGTTTATGGCTTTTCACAACAGACATTTTGACTGTTCACAGTATAGGAAAATGTGTTAGTAATGACATTAATGTTGGTTTTGTCCAAGCTACGGCAGTAGTTCAGCATAGACTTCACCAGGAATCTGAAGCTGAAGGAGCTGAATAGAACGCAGCAATCTTGAATGTTATTTTTTACACCTCTGCTGACAGTGACATCTGTTAAAAGTTTGCTATAAAACCAACTATGTTTCAAATAAAAAGCCAACATTTCCATAAAAAATACAGTATCTCAATGTGGTCCATTAATTTGTTCTTTCTCCCCCCCATTGCCACAAACACACACATCAAGAACATTATGCAATCATAACCTATAGTCGGATAATTATTAATAAAAAGATTAAACTTCCAGAAATGCTTTTTAATTTAATAAAGTAGCTGCGATCCATGTACCACATCAGCCTACAGGGAGTGCCACTGAACCGCAGGATGTCGATAGTCTGCAGCAGGGGAGGAGGAACTGTTGTTATAATGCTGAAGCACTGAACACTGATAGAGGTTCACATTTAATATCACTCTCATGATTGTTATCAATGTAAAAGGAACCTGATCGACCTGATCTGAAGTCAGTAATACCCGGCACAATCTAATAGGATCAAAGCTAAGGGTGCTGACTGAGCAGGAGACGCTGTATTGTGTGCTTGTGTGTGTGTGTGTGTGTGTGTGTGTGTGTGTGTGTGTGTGTGTGTGTGCCTGTGTTTGAGAGAGAGAGAGTTGGTGTGTGTGTGTGTGTGTGTGTGTGTGTGTGTGTGTGTGTGTGTGTGTGTGTGTGTGTGTGTGTGTGTGTGTGTGTGTGTGTGTGTGTGTGTGTGTGTGTGTGTGTGTGTGTGTGTGTGTGTGTGTGTGTGTGTGTGTTTGCGTGCGCAATCCTTTCCACTAAGGTCAGAAAAATTATAGCCTGTCTCAGATTGTCTGTTAAAGGAGTCTTTAGATAAAATGGTTATCAGTGTATATTACCAACAGGTTAACTGAGGGTTGTCCACACTTCATTTAATCTCATCTCCCACTGGAGGGAAGTGTAAGGAAGAGTGACTTCGCCTCTCTCTTCTCAGCCTACTCTAATCCACAAATCCTTATCAGGGACACTGAGACTCTATGACACAGTTAGTTAAACTTAGTGCTTATAGGTGTCACTGGTCCCGCTACATATCGATACTATTTTAATCAGCATCTGATGATAAATAAAATAAAAGAGCTGCTGCTGTAAGTGGCCAGTTTCCAGGTCTTTCAAAAACTGCAAAAGGATATAAAGGAAATGGATGTTTCATTACATTAACAAAAAGGTAAGTTGATTAAAATGATAGAGATATTAGGTGACATCTTAAAGTTTTTAGGCAGACTGTGGTTTGGGACTGCAAATGCAAACAGGGACATTCACTTCAACTTTAATGATGTGTGGTTCTTTTAACATTGCTCACATTTAGCAGTATTTCATACCAAAGGATTACAACACACTGCATAACATGTTGATTTGATTTGATTATTTTCTGTATTACCATTGGAAGACGGAAGAGTGCTTTTTAGTAGTTTGATTGAATTCTTATTTCTGCTGCAACTGAAAACACATTGTTACTGCAAGTGTCACATTTTCAAACATCTAAATCTAACAGTGAATCAAATCTGGACATTCATTCTGCAGATTGTTTCCATATCATTGGGTCTATAAATCAAGGTGACTTCCTCAAATGTCTTGTTTTGCCCAATGTTGTCACTTTAATATAGGTGAATAACAAAACCACCAAATATTTACATTTCAGATGTTGGTAGTATGGATTTTTTTTAATTGACAATCCTTGCTTTAAAACTTTGATTAAAATCATCTAAATGTTTTCTGAATCTTTTTCAGTTAATAAAACATTCTAATAATGGACTAATAGTTCAACTTGTTCATAATTTTAAGGTATTTTATGCTTATCATTATGCTGGGATGGACCAATAAGATGTATTTGTTCCACTGTAAACTGTAGATCTGCTGCCATGACCTCCAGCCTTCCCCACATAACTGTGCCCACACTCGCTGCAATACAACTCTCCACAGACAGTGAAGGGTCCAGCGATGATGACCTGTAAGCAGAGGACACGTTTGCATTCTTCAAACAAAGAGCTTACACTACATAAATGAGAAAGAAAGACAGTTTAATTAACTTTATGTGTGACATGCTGTGTTTCTTCCAGGAGTTCAGCTGAATCGTATCTGCTCAATATGAATAACAGCAATAACAATGAAGAGTAAGTACGATTATAGTGTCACGAACAGATAAAGTGGAGCCCTTGTAAAATACAGTTTGTCTTTGATGTGTCTAAAAATTAATTTCAGGCCTATTAAATGTCTTAATTAATCCTTTTCCAGGGAGAATTGAAAAAAGGAAAGGAAGAAAAAAAGAGTAATTTGGTTATGTTGCAAAGTCTTTTGTTTTAACTGAATAGTTGACATTTTTCTCCAATGTAATAATGTGTGTTGCAGTATGGAGAAGAAGGAGAGGGAAGAAAAGGAGGCAAAGGAGAGGGAAGAAAATGAGGCAAAGGAGAGGGAAGAAAAGGAGGCAAAGGAGAGGGAAGAAAAGGAGGCAAAGGAAAAGGAAGAGAGGGAAAAGGAGAAGGAAAGACAAAAGGAAAAGGACAAAGATAAGTAAGTACATAATTCAGAGCAACTTAATTTAAGCACATTTTTCAGATAGTTAATTAACACTTCCTTTCTTTCTTTTTATAGGCCGAAAGAAATATTTATCCTTAATCCTGCAGGAAATCTGTATTACAACTGGCTGCTCGTAATCACACTACCAGTCATGTACAACTGGACCATGATCATTGCCAGGTGACTTCATTTTGTTTAACCTTCATTGCTCTGCAGTTCAAAAGTTCCAATGATTCCATTCAGCTGCATTGAAGAGCCTGTGACACGATTTTCCCCCATCATCCAAACCCATCAATTTGAGTAAATATTGTCCCCTTGAAAACCGTTACTGAACTGATTTTGGATATTTGTACTTTGATAACTATTAATCTGCCCTTCAATGTTGACCATTTCCTGGATCTTCTCGGGGATTCTTCAAATCCCGCCAAATTATGGGTGACGTCAATGCGGGCACAGCGCTCCAGCTGCACCGTTCAGGATCCCAGCATCTGCATGTAAACGCACGATGGCGCACGCAGCAGCAAGCTCAGACAGCGATGACAGTTTAATTTTGAACGTGTCTGAGAGCTCATATGAGGCTGAAGGATCGGTTTATTTTGTATCTGTTAGAAGTTTAGGAATTAGGTGCGTCAATATGGGCGATCATACGGTCATGTAGCCAGTGGTGGACTGGGACTAAAAATCAGCCCGGGACTCTCGACCGGCCCACTTCGGTACNATAAATTTAATTATAATGAAGCCAGCTGCAATGGATCATTGATCCACCAGGGTTTGCAGTGGGGTTCCACACTGGAGCTCATGTGAAATAAAGTGAGATACAGTACGCTGGATGTACAGCGGAACTTTGTTAAGATCCATATGTCACGGATATCATACTCTGTGCTAAATAAGAGACTTGTAATCATTTACAAAACATCACCATGTTGTTATTTAACAAAATAATGTTGTTTAGTACGAAAAAAAACGAACAGGAGGAAATGCAGCCCGGCTC
This sequence comes from Notothenia coriiceps, assembly GCF_000735185.1. Taxonomy (NCBI): domain Eukaryota; kingdom Metazoa; phylum Chordata; class Actinopteri; order Perciformes; family Nototheniidae; genus Notothenia; species Notothenia coriiceps. The sequence goes on from NW_011336202.1 coordinate 11,381, forward strand.
TCGATTTTTAATCCTAATTTAATCATCATCTTCACCACGATCATTTATG
>NW_011336202.1:11489-20249 GCF_000735185.1 Notothenia coriiceps
GTTCTTAAAGAGCCTGTGACACGAGTTTCCCCCATAATCCAAACCCATCAATTTGAGTAAATATTGTCCCCTTGAAAACCGTTACTGAACTGATTTTGAATATTTGTACTTTGATAACCATTAATCTACCCTTCAATGTTGACAATTTTCTAGATCTTCTCGGGGATTCTTCAAGTCCCGCCAAATTATGGGTGACGTCAATGCGGGCACAGCGCTCCAGCTGCACCGTTCAGGATCCCAGCATCTGCATGTAAACGCACGATGGCGCACACAGCAGCAAGCTCAGACAGCGATGACAGTTTAATTTTGAACGTGTCTGAGAGCTCATATGAGGCTGAAGGATCGGTTTATTTTGTATCTGTTAGAAGTTTAGGAATTAGGTGCGTCAATATGGGCGCTCATACGGTCATGTAGCCAGTGGTGGACTGGGACTAAAAATCAGCCCGGGACTCTCGACCGGACCACTTCGGTACAACTAGTAAATTGTCAACGGGGGGAGTGGGGGATGTGCTAGTGACTTATCCGACCGGCCCACTTCGGTACCGGCCCCCGATGGCCAGTCCGCCACTGCACCCAGCCCAGCCCACGTAAACTGTCAACGGGGGGAGCCTCGCTGCGGGGAAACGGTGGACCTAGTGTCCCGATCGGAGTGGGAATAATAATAATAATAATCCGTGCATTTTATCCATTAATTTCCCCAACATTGTGGTAAAAAAAAACACACGTTTAATCCATGTTGGTGTACTACAACTACAAAAAGCTAAGGTTTGTTTTCTCATCAGGAAATGCAGACCGGCTCAAACAAAAGATTTTTAAATCATCATCCTCACGATCATTTAATGTATCATATGTTCGCCGAATTGACATGAAAGCACTAATAAATGTAGTTTCATCCACTTGAGTTTACAAAAATAATCGATTTGTTTTTATATCACATCCGACGGGAGGAAATTCAGCAGCTCTCACTACCGATTTTTAATCCTAATTTAATCATCATCTTCACCACGATCATTTATGTTTATGTTCACCGAATTGACATGAAAGCACTGACAAATATGAATATACTGTAGTCAACTTCATTAAAACGTTATTAACGTGCCTAAACTCAGTAATTCACCATTTCTACGCATGACAACACACTTTGTCCGTGTTTGGCTCTCTCGCCGCACAGTGAAGCGTTCCCGCATTGACGTCACTTCCGGCTTCCCCCAAAACCTCAAAATGAGTCGAAGGAATTTTCCCGCGATGTTCGAAATTATTGATATTTATCGGAATGGTATCGCTTTTTCTTTTTTAAACTGACGGTTCGAGATTACTAGTAGCCCACTATTTCATTGCACAACAGTTGTTGGGTTCGTGTCACAGGCTCTTTAAGTGCTTTTCATATCCTTTTCCATATGTAGATATCACAAATCAATGAGAGTTCAGCAGGGGATAACCTTTTGCAGATAATTAATCTTCTTTAAAAAGCTTGTAGCTATTTAATTTAATTTGAATTAACTGCAGTAATGTATGCTAAATCATTTTTATAAAAGGACCACATCTGGTTGTAAAAAAATGGCAGAGGACCACCTTCCCATAAATAGTAAGTAAGAGTAAAAAATAACATGATAAAAAAAAGCCGAATAATAGACTTGGTTGTAAATGTGTGTTATGGCAAACTCAGCTCCAATGACGAATATAAATATATCCAACACATCCCTGGAGCTTTGTGTGTATATGTGTCTATGGAGCTGCAATGGCTTGAGTGTCTCATTCGATAGTATTTAACAACATTCAAAAATCAAAACGTAATCCATTTCCCCACCTTATGCTTTAGAACTTGAGAAACGTGGGCGATTTGTCGGGAATTGTGTGATGATGACATTCAAACAAAACTGGCTGTTGAAATTATGCAATTTTTTTTTTTTTGCACATTTAATTAGAGAAATATTTGCTTTGTAAGTGACCAAGTCATTTCGCAGTAGCATAACAAAACCTATTGGTGAAGCTGCTCAACATTGTTCACTTACAAAAAACTTCTTCTTCTCCTGCAAACAGGGCTTCCTTTGAGGAGCTGCAGCATGACTACATCATGTACTGGGTTATTCTGGACTACAGCTCAGATCTGATATACCTGGCTGACATGTTCCTCAGGACAAGAACAGGTGAAAAGCTCACACTCAAATTGCCACATGCACATGAAGTTCACTCTCTATTTTACTTAAGTGATGGACAGAAAAATCCACAGTTTTTGTTTAACTCAACAATACTTTTTCAAAGAATCATCTGAACACAGTAGTAGGCTTGTGTAAGCCTGAGTGTAAGTTAAACAAATCAATGGGTTGTTTTTTCAGGGTTGTGCTACCACTAAGGCTATACAAGGAAACATTTTTAGAATATTTATTTCGCAAGATAAAAGACAGTCTTTAACTTGACTTATTATGTGATCTAAATTATAAACAAATACAAAAGCACAAGACTATAAGGATTGACATCCCTTTATGAAATGCCTTTATAATAATTACCGCTGCCACATTTGTTTCTAAAAGTTGGATGATAATGTGAATATGAATGGCAATCATTGATGAGTAATCAAACAATTATTAACTATTCATTTCTTTGAATGCAGGTTACCTTGAGCAAGGACTTATGGTAATAGATAAGAAGCTGCTGCTTGATCGCTATACCACCAGCGTCCAGTTTCGTCTTGACTTCCTCTCCATGTTGCCCACTGACTTCCTCTATTTGTACTTCGGCCTTGACTACCCAGAGATTCGCATTAACAAGCTGCTGCGAATCAGCCGCATGTTGGAGTTCTTCACAAGGGCAGAGACAAAAACCAACTACCCCAACATCTTCCGCATCGGAAACTTGATCATTTACATCCTCATTATCATCCACTGGAACGCTTGCTTCTTCTTCTCTTTCTCAAAATACATTGGTTTTGGTGCCGACGACTGGGTCTACCCGGCTTTGGATGATCCTGAAAATCCTGCATTTGGGGAGTTTGGAAGGAAGTATTCATTCAGTCTCTACTGGTCCACACTGACTCTGACAACCATTGGAGAGACTCCACCACCAGCCCTGGACTCTGAATTTTTATTCCATGTGATTGACTTTTTAGTAGGGGTCTTGGTCTTTGCCACCATTGTAGGAAATATCGCCACCATGATCTCCAATATGAATGATGCCCAAGCTCAGTTTCAGTCACGGATTGACAACATCAAGCACTACATGCAGGTGGATGGACCTTTTTAGTATGAGATCATTTATCATTTTAATTTTAAATATATGTATTATATTTGTATGTTTCTTTCATTCACAGGCCCGAAAGGTCGACAATGAACTTGAGTTGCGAGTCATCAAGTGGTTTGACTATCTTTGGAACAACGGTAAGGCACAGGATGAAAGAGAGGTGCTAAGGTATCTTCCAGACAAACTGAAGGCTGAGATTGCCATCCAAGTCCACATGGATACCCTCAAGAAAGTTCGTATTTTTGCAGACTGTGAGGCAGGCCTGCTGATCGAGCTGGTACTCAAGCTCCAGCCTCAGGTGTTCAGTCCCGGAGACTATATCTGCAAAAAGGGTGATATTGGTCGCGAGATGTACATAATCAAAGAAGGGAAACTTGCAGTTGTAGCTGATGATGGTGTCAAACAGTTTGTTGTGTTGGGAAGTGGAAGCTACTTTGGTGAGATAAGTATTCTCAATATTAAAGGCAGCAAAGCAGGCAACAGGCGAACAGCCAACATTCGCAGCATTGGATACTCAGACCTCTTCTGCCTGTCAAAGGATGACCTGATGGAGTCACTGCTGGAGTATCCCGATGCCAAAGGCATGCTAGAGGACAAAGGGCGAGAGATCCTGATGAAAGATGGTCTGATAGATTTGGACCCAGCTAACATCATGCCTGAGGCCAAGGAGCTGGAGGAGAAGGTCAATAAATTGTACAACACAATGGAGCTGATGCAATTCAAGCTGAAGAAGATTCTCGGAAAAAACAATAATACTGATAAGGCTTTGAGAGATCGCATTGCAGATCTAGAGCGCCTCACAGGAGAGGAAGTGGAAGAGGAGGATGAGGAGGAAGTATTGATGAAAAAGGAAGAGGGACAAGGGCGAGGGGAGAAAAAGGAAGAATAGTAAAAAGGTGAGAAGATAAAGAAATACAAACAAGAAGGTTAAGGAGAAAAAAAGGAGAAGGGAAAAGATGAAAAATAAAAGGTTGAAGAGACAAAAGAAGAGAAGAAAAAATAAACCCATAATTTCTGTAAAACTCTAAGCTCTTTTCTTATTGGCAACAATGTCATATTTATCACCAATACATATTTTTTACTGGACTCGCTTCATAAATGAATCACAGGCAATTAAAAACTGCAAAAACGAAAAACAATAAGCTATTGACTGGCTGAAATACAGACTGGAGCTTGTCTTATTAAAGGTATTGCCATTGTATATTGTCACATTGAAGAAAGTAATTTGATGAACAAACATTGCCATGACAGTATAGATATTCAATTTATTAAAAATGTTGGTAAAGTTGTCCTGTTAAGCGTATTTTTCATGACTGAGTCATACTGGAAGGCCATATTATTCCCAGCGTTGCAGTTTACACTCTTGTCCACATGAGGATAGTAAATAGCTAGGATTTACAGGTCATCTCATGTTACACCCTGCCTCTCTGTGTGAAGCACAACAGGTTAGAAAGTGCCTCTGTGCAGTGCTACAACAACAGCAGTTCAAAGTGTTTTCCAAATAGGTAAAAAGGTAAGACATGATGAAACATATTTAAATATTTAAATTCAGAGGAAATAGATAGGAGTGAATTTAAAAACCAAAGGACGGACAACAGTTACATTGTTGGCAGAGGTGAACAGCCATGTGAAGTTTAAATTTGACCAGTGTCAGATTTTGACAGTGTGTAATGTCTATAAAAGGATTGTTTCATGGTAAATTCCCCTTGTCTCTCTGCAGTGAAAATGATTGCATATGAAAGAAAAGAGACTGCTTCTTTGCTCAAATTGCTTTCTTAGTGATGATGTTTTTCTGAAGTGATCCAAAACTTTAACATTACATTTTCACTCATTCAAAAAACAATTACAGTCTTTTCTCTTTCTCTGTGAGCTACAGTGTGAAATTATGTACTCGGAAATCTGAAAGTTTTAATTGGAAAATGTTTCTACTTTCAAGCAGAAGCTTTCACTTTCATTCAGTGAAGAGATTGAAGGACTTCAAATGTTGGAGATTACATTTCAAAAGTGTAAACGCATGGCACATTGCTGTACATCACTAAACATGTTAGATGAAAAAATGCATTTTCACATCAAAGGCTCTCACGTCTTCCTCAGTTGTCAGAGATTTATATGAAAAGACATCCCTCCCACACTTCACCTGTGAACAGAACTGAACTGTTTCTACTCAAAGGTAGATGTCTGAAGGATCAAAACTAAATGTCACTGAAAAAGGCTGAGAATGTGAATATTGACCATCTTCTCTGAGCACTGATGACTAGTTGGCACAAGCACATTCACAAGCTCTAAGGCATTAATCAAATCATTGATGAAGCTGAACAAATAAAGAAACCCATTTTCAATTTAGGGCATAGCGAAGACAGAGATGTTGCTAATCTTTGAGGAGCTGCGGGCACCGCCTTGCCTGCCTGTGTCATTTTCGATGCAATGTGGGAGTAGAACAATGTGTTTCCGTTAATCAAAGACACGATGAAAGCAGATTTTCTGCTGCACTCTACTGCAGATTGTAGCAATTTAGCAATTAAGGAAACACAGGCCTTGGTATTCTATTCTAATCTTAATTGATCTATTCATTCTTGTGAAGTTTAGCCTCCTCAAACTCCGTTAACTGGACAGACATGATGTGAATTGCTTGTTTTAGCCTGATAAAGGACATCCGTCTATTATTAGCAAAGTCCTTGCCAAATGAGCCATATAGGGCATCCTGATTCACAAAATGTCTTTAACAAAAAAAAAAAGAGTAAAAAGCAGACTTGCATACCTCAGAGCTTCAAGTCCTACTTTTTAGAAAACAAATTAGTTTCAGTAATGGTTATAGAAGAGTTGAATATTTAAACATACTAATAAAGCAGCCACCAGTCTTTGTGACATAAAGAGTGAATGTCTGATAGAGTAGAGAGCAATAGAGGACACTGGGCAGTAACCTGCTCGAAGAACTTCAAGTAAGACTTTCACATCCTGAATCCAGAGTGTGGAAAGGCAGCCAAATCTATCGGTAAAGTCGTCATGTCAGTAATGACTTTACCGATACATTTTCTCATTATGCTACAGGAAAAAGGTAACTCCGCTAACATTATTTCAAAAATGTTTTTGCTGTTGCAAAATACTTGTAAACAACCAAATTTGTTGGGAACAATGTTGGTCTTTTTCACTTTTGGGACAGGGAATGCAAACTAGCTGTGGAGGTAACCCCTGCAAATGTACATTTATGGCTAATCACGTCAATGTTGATTAATGTACATCGGTCCCAGTAAATAAATAAAAAAAATAATAACCCCTCCCAAAGATACTGTGGGCCAATTTCTGCACAATTTAGTGGATTTGGGATTAGGCTGATGTGGTTCAGTCATTTTGCTCTGCCACAGATTTCCCTCGTTTCTCTTCTCCAGTGCCTGCCTACTCTGATTCCTTTGGCTCATTGTTCTGATTTGGCACTTCCTCCATGACATCAGTCCTAGCACCAACTGCTGCCGCCAGCTGCAGAGCCTATTGATATAAATGCAATTGTAAAACATACATTTAATAATAATTTGGATTTATATAGCGCCTTTCAAGAAACCCAAGGACGCTTTACAATACGAGTCTTTTAAAGTGAAAGATGCAAGTTCTGAATTGTAGAAAGTGTTTACTTTTGTAGTATGCACATGTCACCTCTAAACTCTCTGATCTTTCTCCTGGTCTCCAGCAGCAGCTGCAAAGGAAACTGGCTGCTGCTGATTTTGGTGCAAAATTAAAATATTAAACCCAAGACCAAATATGTAGGCCTTCAATATAAACAAATGCTATGTGTGGCGGGATAGTGTGTTTTATTATTTATATAAAATTTGATATTTAAAAAAAGGAAATGCTTTACCTTTTACCAAAACCCTTAAATTCACAAGAAATCAAGACACAGGTTTGTTCACTGAGGGAAGTGTTGCAAAAATAATAATACATATATATTAAATTCAATCAGAAAGAAGGAACTCAGGAACTGGCTGCTGGAAGATAAAAATCGTTGGTTGGAAAACAAATATTCAGTAAAAATGTTATTAATTACAAAATGTGTTTAAAATATGTACTTAAAATGTAATATTAAAACTCTGTGTATGAAAAGAAACCAAAACTAAAGTGGGCTGAGGTCAGTAAATGGGGTGGTTGGCTACTTTAAGCAAAACTTGCGGTTTACCATATTCACCAGATGCAGTCACAGCAAACCACACAGGAAAAGCAATACAGTACAAAACATAAACATAAATAATATAAAGACAAAACAGCAGCAGAGGGCTGTACGACGAAACCGGTTCAACATTACCTGAGTTAGCCGGTTGGCTTAATCCAAAACATACGCGCTCTCGCTAAGCGGTCCTACGACGCGGGTTATCAAGTGGATCGCTCAAGCCAGCCGTGTCCTACCTAGTGAGGTGAGCGTTCACATAAAAGGGGCGGGGTTAGCAACATTTGACCACAAACATGGAGAAGCACACTGACAGCGCAGCGTCATACTTCCTGAATGAAAAGTAAACTATAATATTAGACAAATATGAAGACGTTAAACTTTAAACATCCATGACTTAAACACTTTATCCAGGATAAAAGCCACATAGCTGCACCCATACAGCTGGTAAAAGAAAAAGTGTTTGAATGTGTACATTAACCCTTCTCTTGCGTTAGGTCATACCCCCCTTCCATGCTATTTTCGGTCAAAATTGACCGGTGTGTTTTGCACAGTGATATCGCTGGAACCCCTTATCCAATTTTTGTCACGATTCTCATGTTATGTCACGTTTCTATGTCTAGGTTTGGGTGTTTTGCTGTTCTCCCTGTCATGTTTTCCTCCTTGTATATTGTCTGGTCCTTTTCCCTGTGTTTTTCCTCCTGTCGTTAGTTTCCCTGGTGTGTCTAGTTGTCTGATTGTGTTCACCTGTGGCCCTTGTGTTTCTCCTCCCCTGCCCGGCTGTTTCTCGTCTTGTGATTACCCCTCCCTGTATTTAGTCTTGTCTCCTCTTGTGTTCAGGGTTGGTTCGTCTTTTGTTGGTGACTGAGTTCACCGTGGAGTGTTTTGTTTGTCCATGTTATATTAGCCCTTGAAATAAAGGTATTATAAGTGTTATCTGCGTTTGGGTCCTGCCTGCTTCACCCTCGTATCAGTACGAACCAACCGAGAAATGGACCCAACAGATGATCCATTTGAAAGGGAGCTGTATTCATTCACCTGCTTGCTGGCTCCAGCTATGGTGAATGGAGGGGATTGCCGGAGTTCAGCAGCGAGAGGCTGTTTTGGCAGAGGCGCACCAGATGGCTACGGAGAAACCAGGCTTGGTGAGATTCTTACCTGGCTGTATTTCGAATTTCCTCTCTGTGTGTGATTCTCGGCCTGCTAGCCCCAGGCATGCTAGCTCCCTGCCTCCCAATTCCCAACCTGGCACCATACGCCTCGGTAGGTTCCATCTGAAGTCAACCCGTGCTTCTGCTCCAGTTCCTGCTCCTGTCCAAGAGTCGTTCTCTGGAATTCGTCTGACTTTTGGTGGTCCACGGAGCCTTCAA
>NW_011336203.1:0-2070 GCF_000735185.1 Notothenia coriiceps
AGGGTATATAACAAAGTATTGAGATGAACTTTTGTTATTGACCAAATACTTATTTTCCACCATAATTTGCAAATAAAGTCTTTAAAAATCAGACAATGTGATTTTCTGGATTTTTTTTTCTCATTTTGTCTCTCATAGTTGAGGTATACCTAGGATGAAAATGACAGGCCTCTCTCATCTTTTTAAGTGGGAGAACTTGCACAATTGGTGGCTGACTAAATACTTTTTTGCCCCACTGTATATCGAATCGTATCGAATCGTATCGTTGGCTGAATATCATGATATATATCGTATTGTGAGCTGAATATCGTGTATCGTATCGTATCAGCCCTAATGTCTACCCTACTTTTATCATTTTCGAATCATAAATCTAATCGCCAGAAACAAAATGCTAACGTTATGCTATAAACAAACTACAGCCGAGTACAGCATGGTCGCACAAATTCAACTTCACGCCAACTTAAGATCGATATTCAAAAATACAGATTGAAAATTGTACAAGTTGAAGCGTTTGTTTGAACAGTTTGCAGGAGGCAGGTACTTGCTTTCAAGCAGAAAAGGGACAAACAAACTTAGCGGGAGTGTTTACGTTTTCGGCGTAATGGCGTTCAACGTCCTCAACAACTTCTGTAGTCCTATTCAGCAACTTGTCAACAACCATCGGTTTTCAGACATGTAAACTCTTCAAAAATCACCAGTGGGGTCACTGCTGATGTATTAATGCCCTAGAAAAAAACGTGATCCGTCTCTTAAATTTGTGTCAACCACAGACCTTATTTCAAGCTATTTTCCAAAATCCTATGGTCAAACCCCATTGACTCTGAGACAAAGGAACCGGAAGTGATAACATGCTAACTCACTTCCGGGTTTTAGGACTCGTCACTGCACCACTCTATGGTTTGGTCTTTAGAGAAAGCAATGTCTGGGAATCTGTCTTTTAGCCTAAACACTACATGTTCCAGACCCAAATATCTCAACAACAAGATCTTATTCCTAGAAAATTGTTTTGAGAACTTGCTGAAAAACTCAACAGCAACACCTCCAACACCCAATTTCAAAGGTATTTGAGATAACCCACATACCACACTGTCTAGAGTTGATTTTATAGTCAGCATAACATCCTAAAGTCCTAATGAAGTCACCACACAATAATAGTGTCAACGGTTTACCATTATCTGTGTTGACCATCAATAATAACTCAAATAATGTTTTGGCTTTATGTGAAACAATTTGAGCACCACAAACCACAAATTGGAGAGGCATAGTTTCAGAACTGTCTCAAAAACAGTGGCATATAAAATGGAAAGCATCTGATGGTTTCATTAGAGCAGGGGTGTCAAACTCAAGGCCCGGGGGCCAAAACCGGCCCACGACTTCATTTTATGTGGCCCGCAAGTGCTCTGAAAGAATAAAATAAGTTTATTATACAGTTACACGCCGCTTTACAGAAGCATGTTGCCTATAAACTGCATGTCCCACAATGCATCTCATTTTGTGACATGCATACTGAAGATAATTGCAATTATTTGCCCTAGACTTCTGCTTTCAGATGTAGTTAAAGGTCACATGTCATGCTTTTCCGGTTATTACCCGTCCCCTTGTGTGTTATAAAGGTTTTTCTGCATGTAAACGGTGTGCAGAGTCAAAACCCTCAAAGTACACCCTGTAGCGAGTAAAACTCTAAAACAGAAAATACCTCCCCAAAACGCCTCGTTGGTGAAACGTCATCATGACGTCATCATCCATTTGATTCTTCCGGGTAGCACGTACCCGGAACTAAATGGGCCAATCCGCGGAGCCGTTACGTTAAGCCCCCGCTGATTGGTCCAAATTGACCAATCCACACACACACTCAGTGCAGGCAGCCCTGCTGATTTCTGCTCCCTGCTGCAGGCTGATAACAAGACAGTTGGGATCGCGCGAAATTCTCTCTGCAGACCCATTCTCACGGCGTTTATCAACCTATAAACCTTTTTCTTACTCAATATCAATCGGCTGTGACTCTGTGTGTGTTCAGGTTGAGTTTGGCTGTGTTTGGCTGTGTATCACTAAACAAGGAAATCACGGAGG
>NW_011336203.1:2089-4962 GCF_000735185.1 Notothenia coriiceps
GGGGGGGGGGGGGGAGCTGCAGCGACCCGTTTAGTGGAGAAAGTGAATACTGCTGAATACACATACTTTACAGAGATGCTCTATGCGAAACCAATGTGAGTTTGGAAAATTGCACAGTATTTTTCTATTTTAGTATACCTCAACAATGGAATTATGATCAGTGGAAATGGCCATGACATGTGACCTTTAATTATGAAGTTATTACCCTATCCTATTAATCCAATGCAGAGGCAATAATGTAAAATAATAATACATTATTTTATATATATTATTGTATATTTGTATAGTCTTAAAGTTACAACCAGCCCTTTGAGTGCAACCATAATGCTGATGTGGCCCGCCATGAAATTTAGTTTGACACCTCTGCATTAGAGGTAATGAAGAAAAGGTATTTTTTAGGATTTAGTTAAACCGACCATTTAAACATTTCTTATGCCTACGTTTTGACGTTAATGCACATACTTTTGGTGTTGTGCTTTGCTCTGGTCAGGATTATGATACTTAGAAAGCCTAACATCATTACATAATCTTCCATAATATATATATATATATATATATGTCCACTTATAGTATTTAATACATGCATGTTGTCATAGTCTACTGTAAGGTATATAAAATACACATTATATATACCAACCTATGTTTGTGCAAATATAGTGATGTCACAATATTATCAACTGTATTGTTTCAGAAATAATTTCTATTGTGTCCAGCCTATATTGACTATAAAGCCACTAAACAACAACGACAAATACAGTCACCTAACTAGAATGCACTGTCAGAAAGCATACAACCACTACTGGCAAACATTCTATTGCAATCACAGTTTTACCTGACTTTGATGCTGATCTTTTATTTTCTCATTATAACCACCATTCTGTAGTCAATATTTGTGTACATTGGCTGTTTAGGGATTGTTGTTTTGAGAACTTTTAATTTTGTCTTTATGCAACGAATAGACACCGGCTAACCAAGCTAGCCATTATTGCACTAACTTAGCTGACAGAGAAGAGACCTCTTTTCTATAAATCCTGCCTAAATGAAAATATCCCCAAGACAGCTCGTCATATTAGCTTCAGACAATTGTAAGCTGTGTTGTTGTATTAACACTTACCTAGTGATATCTTCCATGAGCACAGACGGGTCTGGAGGGTAGAACTTGACAGAAAATCCAAAGCTCCAGGAACCAACTGCGGACCAGCAGAAAGGTTGTTTTGTAAAGAATTGCCATATGTGTGTGGATTTGTCTGACTGTGTGTGTGTTTGTTGCACTTACCCCGAATTTGCTTCTTAATCTCTTTAGAGGGATCCAGCCAATGCTGATGAAGAAAGAAAGAGACAATATCCTTTTTAAAAATGTCACCTTGGCAAAATCTTAAAACCCCATTCACACTTTTTAAGAGCGTTTTTAAGAACTTTACCTCACTGGCTGCTCTTCCCTCTTTTAATATGCTCCCTAGTTTAAAGCCAAATATAATAAGACTACCAGGCTTCTTAAAAACTGGAAGCATCAATATTAGGCACAATAAATGCCAGTTGAGTCCAGCTCCTATGCTGAATGTCACTAAAGCTTTCATGCTGCACTGTAGACCCAGTTTGCCATTTTTAAAAGGCCATACTGTCTAATCACATTTTAAAAGGTTAAAGGCCATGTATGCCACTCTCATGCCGCAAGTGGTTAAATATGGTTGAAAGGGCAACTGCGGACTCACTGCTTTATGGCATGTAGAAATATAGGATGACTAAATGGGAGGCTTGGCTGAAAGGCTCGTTGACATTTGCTCTGATATCAGTGACAAAATCCCCCAAAAAGGAAAAAAATCGAATAAAAGCAGCTTTAAAGAAACACGCTTTGTCAACTCATACATTTGGACTTGGACTATACAAAGCTTTATAACACAGAAGAACCTTAATGACCCCCTAACAACAATGAACACAGAACAGAAGAACTTCTAAAAAGAGGATTAGAACTGAAGTTCTCTGTTGCATTTAAGACAATGGTAAACATTAAAAAGGCGAGAGCTGCCAAGCGCTTGCAAATCCCTTTGGATCAAGTAACACATTGTTAACAAATACAAATGTACCACTTTTAACACAACTTTTAAATGTGCACCAACATTTTGTGCCAGATGACTATCCAGTAAACCCCAAATAAGAATTCGGAAGGCTTTGCTAGTAAACATGTCATTTGAGCTTCAAAGCCACAAAGAGCTACGAAGAATAATTGATTGGAAATATGACCACATGACAGATTTTATTTTATTTGATGAATCATTAAATAATATATAAATCTAGGCACATAACAAACACCCACTGCCTGTATTATGCACCTCATATTTTTTTGTTTGTGCGGTCTCTCATAAACCACATTTGGAATACTATTTGGACTTTTTCTCCAGCCGCTTCCAATGTCTAATTGATGCCCTATGTTTGGTTACATTGCAGTTTCCTTTGGTTTGAGCAGCAGATGTTCTTTTACAAATTATATAATGAAGATTACTCCCTGAAGTAAGATATCTTCATGCATGTGTGTGTTTCTTTGTGTCTGACCTTGGCGTTGTCGGTGTCCTGGAAATTCAGGCCAAAGTAGTCCCTCTCCAGCAGGTTCAGATGGCCACACACCATGTCCAGCAGGGTCTGGCCCTTGGCAAATTTCTGTTACACACACACACACACACACACACACACACACACACACACACACTACACTACACACACACACACTACACGACACACACACACACACACACACACACACACACACACACACACACACACACACACACACACACACACACACACACACACACACACACACACACTTCTACCACGTACGACACACACACACACACACTTCTAACCACGTACGACAC
>NW_011336203.1:10769-19243 GCF_000735185.1 Notothenia coriiceps
AATGGTCTCTGTAGCTGCTTTTAGCTACACAAACCAAGTAAGTGTGTTGCTGAACATAGCGGAGAAATGCAGAAAAGTGAAATGATTTGAATCAAATTGTTACAGCTCAAATGCATTGCAGTGACTTTGTTGAAAACTTGAAAGCGAAATGTTAAACTGGAAGAGAAGGAAAAATAGTAAAGAAGCTTAATATTTAAAAGAAAAGGTTTAAAAAAGGTATAAACAACTAAATGTATAACCTCAATATCCTGAAATAGCTGAATAAGTTAATAGTTGAATGGTTTATAGCTGAAAGTAGGCTGAAGGAGTTTGATATTAAATGTAAGTAGTAGTGAATGAATGTGTATTAAGAAGAGAAAAGAAAGTAAAAACGCTTTGAAAAGCATCAGAATATTTTAACTGCAAACTTTTGAACTAAAACCAAATGTCACCAATAGTGTACAAAATATGTGGAACGTGTTGAAGTCAGTATGAAGTCTCCATCAGACAGAAAATAATAGGCTGAGACATTCTTTAAACTCCAGTCTGTTTCTTTGTGTTTGAGGTGACTACGTTATGAAACACCTGTGTGTATAAGCCCAGAGATCAAAGGTTACCATGGTGACGACGTTATCAAACACCTCTGAGCCCAGAGATCAAAGGTTTCCATGGAGATGTGCTGTGAAAGGACAGCCTTTCCATTGTTCTGAATGAGAAATAAACCTCTTACATTCCTAACTATAGTTTAAAAACGGTAGCTGCTTTCGGTCAAATGTCAACGCGTCAAGCATGTCCAGGACCCTGAGCTTCTTTTGTGCACTTTCGGGTCAATAATGTGGCAGTTTTGGCATTTTTACTAAAGGTGAGCAGCTGCTGCTCTGAGGATAGATCAGGCTGAATTTACAATGGCTCTTAATGGAGACATGTTGAAAGTTGTTGTCACTTCATGTCCTCAAGCGGAATTTAGTTTTATTGTTTTGGTTGTTTTGTTTAATTTTTCAACGTAAGAGAGGTTTTCCTACAATTCAAGCATAACATTATGTCCCAGGAGTGTAGGGTTTGGGAATTATGGCACTTTAAAAAGAAAAATGTAAGGCGAATGTCAAGCTCTCTGTTACGACTGGGGCACCCACAAAAATTATAGGACCCAAATGCACGACTCCAGACAAAAGATGATTCAAAAAAGGAATTTACTTAAGGTGATAAGCAAGGCAATACAAACACTCAAGTAAAGCAAGGACTCCAAAAAATGACTTTACAAAAAAACTAACTTAAATTCACTGTAGCTCAGATAACAACTGACAAGTATCATAAGGGTCGAAACGATCTGGCACTTAGCACAGAGAAAACACAGAATAATACACACACAAGGGATTCTACAGGTGCAAACAATAAGGGCGGGGCAGGTAATCAGGTCAGTTAACACACATGGGTAGGAGTCAAACTACCTGAAATGAGAGAGGAGATTATCAAAGTAAAACAGGAAATGACAGACAACAAAAAAGGGTTAGCAGACGCTGACTTGACGATATTAACTAAACAGAGAAATAATGCCAACAAATCTGACGAGACACAACACTCTCCTCCACTCCAGCTGTGACATCACGCACTCTATGCCTTAACGAGCTGCGCAATACACACTAATGTTAAAATCTGAAGAAGGCTTCTTTACCAAGCTCCAAGCTAAGTAGGCTGAAGTTATTCGACCGCAAAATATTGGTTGAAATAAGAAGAAGAAGAAGAAGAAGAAGAAGAAGAAGATGATTAAAGATTTGAAGAATGCACATTAGTTTTTTAGGCATTAGGCATTAGGCATCAGTTTAGGCACATGGCTCGCTTTTGACTGGATTCTTCCAGTGATCAAAATGACTTGCACTCAAGGTGAAAGACTGGCATGCAAAATTAATGTTACTTCAAAAACGTATATTAAATACAAAAATAGTTAAAGGTAATAAGCTTCCACACAGCAATGAAAGCAGCAGCGGTGCACTGGTGATCGGTGTTCTTGAGAACAAAGCTGTGAGTATAATCTCCCAGCAGCATAGACCACCATCTCGTACAGAGCCAAGGTAAGCTGTCAGACAAAAGCTCCCAACAAGCCCATTGCTCACTTCACTTCTCCTCTGAAGAGATTGGCTGACGGCTGGTTGATAGTCCTGACACATCTGCACACAGGGGACAGACAGGATCAATACTAAACACATCCTCACATCCTCTCGCACAACAGGAACAGGACAGAGGAACACTGAACTGTGCAAACCAATGAAAACCAACACAATCACAAATTACATTGACTTACGCAGTACGATCCTAATTGTTGGAAGACATGTATAAAGGTCTTACCAGATGCCCTAACCTAAAATAAACAATGTAAATGTGTCCATCAATCCCTTGTTCTCCTCATCTTTTTTTAATATATCCAACATTGCTCCCTCTTTGTTGAGTTTCCTTGTGTCTTAATATCAATGGACTGAAGTCTTAGAAGGGATGGTTCACTGCAAAATAGCACAGAATATACAGTACATCACTGTTGATTGAATAACGTTGAACACCAGACGGTGATTTGAGGCATCCTCATTTGTTAGGCTTTTCAGGCACATCTCTATTATTAAGTATTTCTGTATATGGAGGTTTTAAAGGCTATAACAAGTCTGAAACCTGTATTTACAATAAGTCCCACAGGACATGAACGCAGCATTAATTATTGAGTGAGGAACTGACTGACTGATTGACTGACTTCGGGTCTGACTGCTCCGACACTCCCTACCCCAGGCAGTGTGGAGGACTAATGTTCCTCGGATCGATACTAAATGCATTGTGTCCTCCGAAATCACATCAGGAAGACGTGAAGTGCTCAACAGGAAGGACATCAAACTTTTTTCTTTTGCCTTTGTCTAAAGACCACACATGTACATTTGAACAAGGTCACCTTCTCTCTACCCTTTCATTGTCTTCAGTCCTTACCCCCCTACCAAAACACCAACTAAAAGAAAGAAGAAAAATAATTTGCTCATAAAATGGACAAATTCTTTGGATTTATTTTGGTTTCGATATGGTGCCATGCCCCGTTAGGGACTGGGAGAGCCTTTGGTGGATATCCCGTCAAAAAATGTCAGTTCGCTGAGGTGGAGAGGTTAAACAGGCGTACAGTTGTAAAACCAACAAAACAGTCCTCATCCTTCTCTCAAGTAATATCAGAAAATACTGTTTTAAAACGCAAACAATTGCAACTCAGAGCCTTTTAGGCTAAAGGACGGTTGGTTTTACGACATGTATGCAACAATTTCCTTTTTTGGTCACACATTTTAGAACCTTCGAAACATTTGCTTGAAGGTGAAGATGTTTCTCATCTGCAAACAAATGTGCATGCTACTAGGGTCTGCGATCATTTATAAGAACGTTAAGAACGAGAATCTGTCGTTGGTGTGAAATGCCTTCTAAATGGATCACTTTTCTCTAATTCTTTTTCGGTTTAATTTTCCTTTCATCTCTTTCATTCTCACTTTTTGTGTCCATTTCTTCCACCTTCAACTGTTGTTTTTCTCTTCCATTATATCATTTGAATTCTTCCTACAACCCCCACATACTTTTCCAGGACAATCTACAGGTAAAGATGCGTTTTGCAGTGGCAGCGATCCTGAAAGCGCCTGGCTTTATAAGGAGAATCAACATAACTTTACTTTGAAATCCATCATGTCTCTTCTTGTGGGCTCAGAAAGAGGATGGCTATTGTGGGTTGAAAGCTTCGTGGGGGGTTTGCTGATGCTTAGGTCCTGGAGTGATGTCATCATGTCTACCTTAATACCCCTGGAAACTGGGATTCACGTCAGAGAGACTTCAACACAAATAAACCCTCCAACATCCGTCTAACTGCTGGGATTATGTCTGACAATGGAGGGGGGGTAGGAAGGCATGGAACTCAACACACACACACACACACACACACACACACACACACACACACACACACACACACACACACACACACACATCCACCTTTTTACATTCAGGAAAGGCTGAGGCTGGCAGCTTTGGGTATAGGATGGGATCATGATGGATTGATCACTGAATACAGCCTGCAGAACTGTGCTTGAGGATCCAACATGCAACGTTCGGAGATTAAATCGTGCGAGACAAGAACCCCTATATGCAGAGAAGAACACAGACACTTTGCAAGAGTGTTTTACACAAAAAGACAAACCAAGGAGTGATAATCAAACTGGTGAAAACAGTATGTATTCAACAACATTAAAGATTAATTCAATCAGCAGTAATAATTAGGAATAATTTTTTCGAATGCTCTATTAATATCGCGATAATGTTGTTATTGTCAATTATTTTGACCATGGTGTGAGAATCTGGTATTGGAACCACCCTGAATAATTTTTAAATAATGGTTTTCTCTCCCTCTTGATAATGGAAAATCCCACTTAAGCGAGACATAAGCAACACATGAGCAGGACGTGACAAGACATCAACATCTGTCAGCCAATCTATACTGCTTAGTTCTTCTGTAAACATTTATCTACATCTTTCGGATAACTAGCAGCAGAAATGTATAGAACAAAAAGTTGGCTACATGGGAAAAAAATCAACAGTGTTTTTATGGGTTTTTTTTTCAATTGATTTTAATTTCCAAACTCACAATTAGTGAAACAGCCAAGCTGACAGACAATATGGAAACCTCTATAAATATGGTAGATACGGTTAAGAAGTTTGAAACACAAATACAGCAGGATATATGTGTGATATAAACAGCTGGCTATCCAGATTTACACCTTATAAAATGTGCCAACATTTAAATTAGAGCATAGAAAAAGGTTGCTAGTAAGGGACAACGAAAAACACTAATAAAGATGCGGTCATTGGGGATGTACCTTCCTTGTGTTAAATGCGCCCTTTATAAATTAACTACCTCAGATGTCTTATATATCTTTTTCTCATAGTCTCAATGTCTACATATGAAGAAACATATGGACGTTTTTAGGCAAAGTGTGTGGGCTGAAAGCACTTTGTAGACACTTTTAGTCCCCTGTGTTGAACCAGCAGGCTGCCCCCTCTGCTGGGCCTGAAGGGGCATAAGCTGCAGGGATTGAAACAGCTCAATGTCGCTCAGCACACAGCAGGGGCTGCTAAATGCCATAAATGGACCCTTTGTATGATTTGGCATATGTGTGGGAAATTAAATGAGAGGCTGTGATGAGTGTAGCCAAAGGTCATTGTTTCAAAGAGCTCACAAATATTTTTGGTCATTAATGATGTTCATATAAACCAAAAAGAGGAAAGTGGAATTACAATCCATCAATTGAGACAAATGCAGCAAATATCTCAATCTGTATGGGATTTGTTAAAATTGTTTGAACTTCAGGCAGACAAACTGGCTGTCCCTGCATGCAGCTTTGATGTTGTTTCAGCAAAGTAATGTGTTTCGATAAAGGAGCTTCCCAACAGTGCAGATGATTCCCATGAAGCACTGCAGCGCTAATCAAAAATGGAAATTGTTGCAGTGACAAATGTGCTAATCAGGGAGCCGCTTAAAAAAACTTTACTATTCTCAGTTCTTCTGTAAGCAACTTCTTCATACTGTTGTCAAACATCACATTCAATATGATTGACGGCACATATTCCCACTGGCAAACCAATGAAAGACTTTATTCATCACAAAATAAGCAGAGCTTCGTTAACCATTAACTACTCGGACAACTATTGAAAACTCCTGTGTCCCCTAATAGGCCATGTTGGAAGAGAAACATTAATAAATAAATGCATTCTAATTGCATGGTTGTGTTCCTGCAATCATTCCAAATCCCTGTAATATTAAAAAAACTGGCTGCTTTATCTATGTTTAACAACTCAGAATATACAGTAGTTGTTTTCAAATGGTCTATGTTCCCTCATCAGTGTTAGTCTTTTGGTTGAAAGGCAATACTCATGATGAACACTTTTCTTTAAGTTTGACCTAGTAGCTCACAACAACAAAACAATAAAATAACCATGAAACATTGCCCCTATTGTTGTAATGAACAACAAATCCCACCTGTGGGCACTTACCTCCCAAAACCATGCCGGTGTAGGTTGAAATAATGGAGTTAATGTCTTAAATGTATATCCATCTCCGTGTTTAGAGAGTAGCGCTTCTTTTTGTATTTGCTTACTGCATCACTTCAGTGTTTACAGCATGACCTCAGGATGGAGACAGAGTGAGTGCATTAGTGTGAGGAGAGCCAGAGACAGACCTCTACTGCACTTATTGTTAAGCTGAGGGTCAGGACCCAGAATGGCTCTCAGGACGAATACAAGTGGGTCTTCTTATAACAAAAGTATCATTTTTAATGAGCCCCGATCCCAGGAACCCTTGGGCGGTAAATCCATGCCCTCCCTGTGCGACTGGATTCAAAATGCAAGGAAGTTTTAGCAGCTAATTACCATTTTAAGAAGAAGTTCAGGGAAGTCCAGGGGTCCGTATGGGGTTTCCACTGGTGCTTAGCTAATGGTAGAGGGAATTGATTTCATAATTACATTTGGTAAAACAAAGACTGAAAGAAAGAGTTATGGTTTGGGTCCTTAGCACTCGCATGCTAATGTATGTATTTCTTGAGATGGCCAAGTTAAACAAGACAGATGCTTTCCACGACCGAGTCAGGAGTTACAGATTGTAGTTGCAACCATAGACTATTTCTTTAATAGTAAAGACAAGGTAAGTGTGTTTTATGCACTTAGCCTGCTATCTAGCTAGCTATGTAAGAAGATGACATTCCTACATCCATTCTACCAAGGTTGTCACAGTCTGCTTTCCTCTTTGTACATGCTGCACCTCAGTACTTTTTCACAATCCCCGCCTTCACCTCACCCCACTGGCAAGCACCTCCAACCTCATCAGCTCACCTGTGCTCCCAGCGGAATTAATATGCAATCAAGTCTGAATTCAAGCCTCTCATGCTCGCACACTCACAGCAGTATTGTTTTTTGCCTTCCATGCAATACTCTCCAGCATTTTGTTCCGGACTGATTAAATCATTGCCGACCTCACCTGCGTATGACGTGCCTTCCTTGTCTGATTCCCGCTAAACCCACCAGCCTTCTGTTCCCAAGCTTGAGATCCTATCCTCTGCCTGGCCCTGACATACAGTAGTTTGTCTGACTGGACTTATTACCTATGTTAATTATCTGCTCTGCCGACCTGCTGAGACTTGACCGTAAACGCCATTATGAACCTTTCCTGGTTTTCTCTGTGCTGCATTTGGGGTCAAACACACCCAATTACAAAGGTCTCATCTAAAAAAGAAATTCCAACTAGCAAACAAAAGCTATCAATGCAAGACCTATTTAAATTGCTGAACAAATCAAAGATGGGTGGATGTTGAAAGATCTGTGGCTGCTCTATCTGCATTCACCCTAATTTCAATAGCTGCACACAAGCAACTTAAAAGGTATAGAAAAATATACATGTATAGCTTCAAGCACAAACATTGTAAGCTCACAATTGTTTTTAGTCTGCACACGTCCCCATATTGTGCAACTGGATCGAGATTTCGGCAGGTTGGTATCCACTGACCCATTTCATCTCCCTGTGACTCATGTCTGGGTATCACAGCAGTAACTGAAGCCCCAACCCCTCTTCTCCCTCATCCTCTGATCCCCCCTACTCTCATTTCCCACATTCCTCTGTGGTGACATCTCCCGCTGTTGTGTAACATCCATTGCCCTGTGGAGAGGGCCAGCACACTGCAGGGTCTTGACAGGTAACTCCCTGGACGGCCATTTGCCTCCACTGGCAAACATTAATCCCACGCTCAGCTCGATAAAAAAAATAGCTCCCCGGTATGGAAGCCATTACACATGGAAGGGCCCTAAAAAAAAGAAAAAATTGAACAACAACACACACAAGAACACAAAGAACAACAATATTCAGTTTTATCATTAATGTCCTATAACATAACCTTCCTGTGCCAGAATAATGCACTTGAACGTATCAAAGCTTTGTGATTGGCATGACCCCATGTGTCGGGGCGTGGCTGGTGGGCAGTGGGCACTAGTTAGCTGACGTTGTCCGTGTCAACAGGAGTGACAGTCACACACACAAGACCGCAATTATGGCAGAAGCAAAAAAGCCCAAAATATATCATTGGGAGGATGATTATTTTTTTGTTTATTCCAATTCAAAGTCCATTTGTCTCATCTGACCCTCGCGCGCAGATTAAACCCCCGCGAGCGGCTATGCGCTCGCTCGCGAGAGAGCCCTCTTGCTCGCTCGCGGGAGTGTCAGCCTCACTTGCTCGCGGAGTCTGTCTGCGCGCGCGTGAAAAGTTTCTGACACTTTGGAGCGGAGCCACTGGACTTTGATTGACAGCTGCCAGGAAGCCCGGAGTTGCCAGGTTTGATAAATGCCTGAACATATGCCTGAATATATATATTAGCTGTACACTTTACGAATATAATGTTTTTTTATGGACAACTTTACCATTCAATCTCGTCCAACTGATCTTGCTGCTGTC
>NW_011336204.1:0-1389 GCF_000735185.1 Notothenia coriiceps
CACAGACACAGGCTCACACACACACACACACACACACACACACACACACACACACACACACACACACACACACACACACACACACACACACACACACACACACACACACACACAAGCCTTGAATCTTGTTACCTGTCCAGGCTGTTGTTGTTGTGCTCCGGGCTCTGATAGGCTCCTCTCCAGCTCTCTCTACCCGACTCCCCCTCACTGTTTTGGGGGAAGAGCTCCTCCAGACTCAGCCTCTCTCCTCCGCTCTCCTCCTCCAACGTGTCGATGTCCGTCTCCAGCACCGTCACCGGCAGAGCGAAGCACGGCAGCTCGCTGGTGATTGGCTCGTCCTCGGCCAGAAGCACGTCCTCCTCCTGGAAGTCGTCGATGTCCGTCTCCATGGGGATGTCCAGCTCTGCGTCCAGGCTGTGGGCGGGACTTGGGCTCAGGGTGGTTTCTGATTCGTTCCCTGGTTCGAGAGAGATCTTCTGGGGCTCGATGCTGTGGAAGAGGTAGGATTCAGGAGGGGAAACCACGCCGACGTTATCCATCAAAGGTGGAAGGGTTGAGTCGCTATGAACTCTGGGAGATGGAGTTCTCTCCCACTCTGCTCCAGGTCTGATGTTTGAGTGGTTTTTGAGAGGCTTCACTGTTACTCTGTCCTCCTCAGGGCTGATGATCATCTCAGATACCCTGCAGGGACACAGATAGACTTTATTAACACACTTATTGAAACCTGGATACATAATAATAATTAAAAAGATAGGTATTTAATTTACTTTTAAAAATTCCAATTGAGGTTGCTGTTCTAAGATCAAATGGGAGGCTGTTCACTTGGACATTAATAGTGACTTTCAAATGCAGTAAAATATCATCCAAATGTAGAAGTTACTACCGAGCTCACCTGTTCTTACTGCTCTCTTTTGGTGGAAGTGGAGGTGGAGGTCGAGAGGATAAAACCTCCCCCCTCTCCTGCTGAGAATACACCCCCATCAGGTCTCTCTCTGCCTGGGGAGGAGCCACCGGTCTGAAGCCCCTCCTGGAGAACATGGGACTGGGCGGAGCTACGGTAAAAGTCCGGTCCTGATGCGGCATTTGATTGGATGGAGCGTGGGAGAAGGCGTGATCCTGCGTTTGTGCTGGATTCTGATTGGATGGAGCGTGGGAGAAGGCGTGCTCCTGCGTTTGTGCTGGATTCTGATTGGATGGAGCGTGGGAGAATGAGCGCTCCTGCGTTTGTGCTGGATTCTGATTGGATGGAGCGTGGGAGAATGAGCGCTCCTGCGTTTGTGCTGGATTCTGATTGGATGAGAGTGCCTGGGTTTGGCTGCAGTTGCATCTCGGGCAGTTTTCGGACACTTCCTGCCTCTGTGGAGGAAGACTGAAGGACCTCTGTCTGGA
>NW_011336205.1:0-1455 GCF_000735185.1 Notothenia coriiceps
GTTTTGGGGCATTTGGAGCAGTTTCACTGAAGTTTTGAGAAAGCCGTGTTTCATGGCGAGCATTGTTTTGCCATGGCAACGGCATTTGAAGAAATCTCAAAACTGTCCCGTAGATGTCTTCACGGCTGGACTGTTTGTACACATGCGAAGTTTGAGCACTTTTTGAACATGTTCATAGGAGTTATAGTGGCATCATGTTTTATGGCGAGGGATGCGTTTCCATGGAAACGGCATATGGTGAGATCTCAGATTTGGTGTAGAGCTGTTGAGGCATGGACCGGTGATATACAAGTGAAGATTGGGGGAACGATTGGACCGTGTTGATTGGACTTAGAGCCACATCATGTTTCATGGCGAGAGTCGCCATGGCAACGACATTTGATGACGCCCCATAATACGCTTAGATGCGTTGATGGCTGCATCCTTACCAAACCTGTGAAGTTTTGTGAACGTTTTGTGTTAGAACCGTAACAGATATCTGTGAAATTTCAAAACGTGAAGCATGTCAAGGAAGTTGAGTATCTGAAGTGTAATTTTTGTGTACTTTCGGGTTAATAATGTGGCTTTTTTGGCAGTTTAACTAAAGGTGCTACCGTGGTGCTACCGTGAGGAAATATCTGCCTGAAATTACAATGGGGTTTAATGGAGGAATGTTGAAAGTTGTTGTCACTTCATGCTCTCAAGAGGCATTTTGTTTAATTATTTAGCTTAATTATTTGTCATTTTTCAAGCTACGAGATGTTTTACTACGTATGTCATGATAAATTATGTGAATTATGTCTCAGGAATGTAGGGTTTGGGAATTATGGCCGTTTAAAAAAAATATATGAAGGCAAATTTCAAGATTTTCTACCCTCTAGCTGTGACATCACGCACTCTAGTTAATGTTAAAATCTGAAGAAAACCTCTAAAACAAGGTCTGAACAATGTTTAATATCTCTAAAAGTAAGAATCAGATTTAAAAGTTGTTTTACACGAATAATGTCAGAAAGATGTGTAACATTTTAAAGTTAGAATGAGGTTTCTGAGTGAAAGTACGAATGAACAGTTAGCAGTTGAAGTCGCATGAAGATTTGTTGAAGTTAAAGAATTTCTCCATTGACTTCAATGGTTAAAAATGTGATGTATTATGGGATGTATCTCTGGAATTATGAAAGTTATGAATGAGAAAAGTAATAGCCATCGTTTCCCGACCGAGCTGAACGTTTTGATGTTTGAACGGAGTTTCTGCGATGTTCAATGCGGGAGGAGAAGCGCGGCAAAATAAGTCGGCGGAATAATAAACTTTTCGTGCGTAGAATAACAGTTAGTTGGAATGCTGTTAACAGCATTCCCACTAAACTAGATCCATCCACCTTTATGGAATTTGTTTCCTCATTTTCTATTTTCATATTCAAGCTTGAACATGTATCCTGTGAGTGATGGTTGTGTTGGAGAGAAAAACAGTTGTAGTTT
>NW_011336206.1:0-3071 GCF_000735185.1 Notothenia coriiceps
TCCCACTTTTCCTTAATAAGTAGACAAGGCTGGCTTATCATAAGCTTATCTAGTTCTACATGTCTACTCTATACCCACTTTCCTGAACAATTTTCATTGTGAGTTATAATTCACCATCTCAGGTTATCATTAGGGGGAAATGACAGCAGCACAGTGCTCAATATATTGTACTTTCGGTATCTAAATGATACAATGTTGTTTACATTGCTCATGAGGACAACCACAATTTCAAGAATCTGCAAATAAGGTGGTCTGTCGACAGACCACCTTATTTGCAGATTCTTGAAATTGTAATTTAATTTGTAATTGATAGTGGATTTTGTATCCAGTTTTCACTTTATGTATCTTTATACAATGTTTACTACTTTGCTTATGAGGACAGACAGCCTTATTTACAGATTCTTGAAATTGAATTGTAATTTCATTTGTAAATAGTTACATTCATGTGGATTTATCCAGTTTGCACATTTGTATGCATGCACTTATAGGTGCATTTGTTGTTGTTGAAGGCCTGGCTGTTACAGTCTTTATTTACACTATTTGGCTGTTACAGTCTAGAAGACCTAGATGTTTATGCAGTTTTAAAACACCTTGGCTTTGTTCTGAATGCACTTTGTTGTAGTTATCCTACAGAGAAAATAAAATGCCCTTGACTTGGAATTAATGTACTGTATGCATTCAAAAGTGCTGAATAAATGTTTTATGGACCCATAATAGTGATTATTATTTAAGTTAAGTTTTGCCATAATCATGTCTTTTTCCATAATCAGGTAGCTGAACAACATTGGAAAAAAATGTATACATTATATATATATATTATTTCTATTAATCATTTTCGGCCTTTCGGCATTCGGTTTTCGGCCAACTGTTTCCTATTTTCGGTATCGGTTTCGGCCGAGAATTTCCCATTCGGTGCACCCCTACTATCTACCAATTGGATCAAACATAAAAGTCAGCCAAATTAGTGTTGATACTAATAATAATAATAATATATATATAATTAACAAGGATAAACTGATGTTTTTTAGTTGATGAGTACTGCAGATATCACTGTTAAATCATCTTATCATTGGTTTTATTATGAAAACCTCAAGACCGGAAATACTGTTTTCAACCCGTAACTTTACATGGAGGCTGCCGCATACCTCAAATCATCTTCGTAATATCTATCAAACTATAGATCCTACATATCGACTGGACGTGGATTCTAAAAGTACAATATACACTTCTCGCTAGAAATCTAATCAAAAAGCATTATTGTTTAAGGGCGGCATAGACACAGAGCCGTTTGGCCCCCCAGAGCGGTTCGTCCGCAGATCTACCCACCTTGGGACCCGTTATCATTATCGTTATCTGCGTTTCCCTCGTGTGGCCGAACCGTCTATCTGATAGAGAACTGTAGCGGATACGACCGTTATCGTCCTCGTGTGGCTGCAGCTTTAATATAGAAAAACAAGAAAGGTCTGTGAAAATAATTTCTGTGAAAAAATTTTTTTACAGTGTGGTGTTGTTGCAGGGACATTGTCATGGTGCATTTAATTTCCCTACAGACTGTACAATGTTTCCCCATTAGAGTTAATGATTATACACAAATGTTTTGATAGAGCATGGTAAGTTATTTTCCTGTATTTTCCACGTATCTGCTCACTCGATGAGATTTTGAAACAAACACAGTGCAGTATTCAAATGCTCAAAATTGAATGAAAGAAATCAAACCAATCATAGGCAAAGAGGCACAGAACACATTTGGCCAAACTTCGCTCGCCATGTGACATAGTATGTACAGAAAATCCACAAAATGGCACAGGAAGTATTACTGCATCTCAGTTCCCTGTATTACACATCTCTTCAGCAAAAAAAAACAGTATGTTTACAGAGAAATTATTATGGAACATCAATTAGTCTGATGATCTGAATCATTTATGATACTGAAGAAAAAAACATTGCTATATTAATGGTATAATATACTTTGTTATATTAATTATATGCAATATAGTTGTCAATTTCCTACCTTTTAAATAAAAAAAGCTTCACTTTCAAGTTAGACAACATTTGTTGGAACAAAAGCAGATTGCTACCAAAGTTTGTTGACAAACTTTCTGCTTCATCTACTTTTCTCCGTATGGAAGGATGAATCAGCATCAAATAAAACTGTTGGCTTGTTCACAGCTCGTCTGATTACCTGATTGCTTTTTCCCGAATTCAAAGCATTGACATCTCTGGGTTCCAGGAAATAATGGCCCAAACAACAAAAAAATCGTTCCCAATTGGGAATTACTAAACACATGCACAGAAACGGCTATCCATAGCTCCTGAAAAACCTAGAAAAACACTATATAAATGCAGTGATTTTAACATAATATGTCTGCAACATAGAGCAATGAACTTGTAGAGATTATGCAAGAGAACTTATTACAGTGTCATGGAGGAAGTTAAAGAGAACTTCTATTATAGATAATTTAACCTACACACCATGACATCCCCACCTGCTCAACTCCTGGCCATTATATTATTGTAGTTCTTGTTTTTGTAGTTTACCCCATAGCACATTCTTGGGTTGAGAAAATTGATAATTTAATTTCAGAAGATACATTCAGGAATTTATCGGCAGTCACAAATCTTATTTAAACTCACACTGCAAATACACACTCATTGGGGGGAAGAAGATAATGAGATATTATACATTTGAGCTAAAACGATGCGTGGGGGGGGGGTCATGTTCACATGTCAGGGTAACACTCGTGAATGCACACTGGTGGGTAGCAGAGCTCACTTGCATTTGTATGCTAGGGAAAAAGAAAATCACTTAACGTCATGCACATTAACTCATCTCCCGATCAGTAGCCAGCTACACATTGGGAGAGCCTGTAATTATGAAGATGGTTAAGCAATGAGTGGCATGAGGGAACATCAGCCGTGTTGGAATATACAGTATTAATGTCAGAAAGAGACACGGAGAGAGACACAGAGAAACTTCTTTTAGGAAGCCTTGGGCTCAGCTTTTTGCCCCACATTGAGATTAAAGCTCAAATCAAATACATGGCCTGCGGAGCCTAGTACCCCTTCCCCCC
>NW_011336207.1:0-2512 GCF_000735185.1 Notothenia coriiceps
TCTCCTATTGATCTGAGTATATTATAAATAATAGCCAGTTAATTGAAGCATTATAGCACAGGCCTTTGTCAGATGGTATATTACGCTGTTCTTTCTGCTTTGGATAGTTCTCTCTTTTTTCACCATACCTGTGTTTGCATCACTGGATATACACAGTGATAGGTGTTAAAGACTAACGTTTATAATAAATACATTTGTATTGATTTTAAGATATTTTCATCGTTCATACAATCATACATATTGGGATCATTTGTATTAATGTGGACCGGAGGGAGAGGGTGACGAGCATAAGTTTCACTTTCCTTTTTTATTTCAATTCCAACTTTGGTCATGAAGAATATGTTTCTCTGTTGTCCAGTTCATAAAGCTTAAAGCAACAGCATCAGAGCACGGTGCAGAGTCTCTAGATGAGTCCGTCTTTCTTATTAAACATCCATGCTGTAGTCCGTTGTCAAGAAAACTGTAGTTTCCATAGTTTCCCCACAGCAGCAGACGTCCGCTGGCACATCATAAACACGTCGGATAGGGAAAGTGCATTCGGATTCTCTAAAGTACCACAGTCTCTTTTCCTAAGTCCTTTTGAATTCTCCCATCCACTATCCCTTAACCCCGTGACGTTTCACACAGAGGTCAAGGGATAGACGGTAGGGTTAGACGTCAGGAGCTGATTTTTGGATTATCCGACCGCAACCCTAGTTAGAATAGGCTTCAGTGTTACGATCATAAGGGGGTGCTTAAAAATGTGTTCTCCTTTTAGAGTCCCTGGCTCTTGATTTACACCGTATAACCAACAAATAATTTCAGTAATTTATCTGTGAAACATTGAATAATTTTAAGACCTAAAAAGTCATCAAATGAGTCAAATCACATAAAATATTGATTGTTTAATTTCAACAAGACTTTGACTTACTTGTCAAATATGTCACAGGTCATACAAAGTCAAGTGTATTCAAAGTAAAGAAACAATTATGCATGTTGTTTCGTAAGAGAACAACAAACATTCTTACACATATTAAGCATTACAACAACAAAAAAATGCCATCTCGTTTTCAGAACGAATCTGAAGGAAGATTACCTGGCTCAGTAAGACTATGCTTCTTATGTCACTGGACATAAAAAAAAGAAATAAAAACGTTGGAAATCACTTTTATCCTTGCAGCAGAGGCTCTTCAGATATCCATTTCAAACTGGTCGTCTACAGGAGAAAGAAAAGACATTGGAGTGAGAAGAAGGAAGTGGATAATGGCTGCTCATGTCCTTTTTTAGATATACAGATCTGTTTACCTGCGCTCTCCTCTGTAAGCAGGCTGTGGTTGGAGTTATTGCAGGGGGGGGTCTGTTCCGGCTGGTTTCTGTCGTTGGGTTTGAGCGGCCTGGTGACCCCGGGGATGTCGGGCAGATTGGGGGGGGTGCGGGCGAGGGGGGACGTCCGACACTGCAGGAGGAACTTCCTGTCGTAGATGATTCTGGTACCTGTAGGAAGCAGCAGAAAAGACTTTAAAGTTCATTATTGTCCATATTTTGATACTAAAATAATATGTTGAATTTCAGGAGATCAAAATGTGCTGCAGCTGTATTCATAGTGTACATTCAGTTAAATAGCACTTGAGTCAGTTTAACTTAAAAATAAAATGAAATAAAATACAATTCAGCAGCGAATATCCACATTGAAGAATTCTAGCCAGTTCGAAAAAGATAAATATAAATAAATATAGAATAATTTCTGAATTGTAAGGTGTCCTTGGGTGCTTTGAAAGGTGCCTCTAAATAGAATGTATTATTATTATTATTAATTTAAACAAAAATCTAAGCAACTAATCTCCACATTTAACATTTGTTACCAGTGGAAACATTATTAAAATATATTCAAGAAGATGTAGAAGCATACATTTAAAAGTGGTAACTTGTTTATTAGGTATAAAATACAAAATAAATAGCATTTAACTCAATCTAATACAATACAATTTAACAAAATATAGCTCCAAGTATAGCACAATATAAATGAAAAATAATTCAATCATTATTAACATAAAGAAAGTATTAAAGATATTTATGATCCCTCATCCATCCCACAGTATTGTGAAGTACTTCTTGTTCCCCTTTAAGAGGACTGTTGTGTGTTCACTGCACACACGTCCATGACCAATGACCCATTTCTTTTTGTCCCCGAGATCAGTCCACTAACCGTACCTGCACCAGTGCATGACATTAAGGATTTTGGGAGATGGCCCTGTGGGCCATCTAAAGCCTAATTTACAGATGGCCCTGAGCCCAATAGAAATTGCCCTGAAATTGCCCTGAAAAATGCGCGCGGACGAAATGGGACGAAGGGTTTGGGGGGCCTCCCCCTAGAACATTTAGATTTTTGCAGGTCTTAGATGCTGTCTGGTGCATTCTCTAGACTGAATTATAAGATGAACCACCACAATATTATATTGTACAATGTCAATGTTATTCTTCATTTCACTTGTTTGTTTGCTCTTGTTTGCTCGCTTGCATGCCCTGCATGCCC
>NW_011336208.1:0-1491 GCF_000735185.1 Notothenia coriiceps
CCTATCCCCTCGTGTGCCTTGGCAGATGTCCCGCCCCTTAGCCAATCATGTACAATGTGTTGGAGTGCTAGCCAATAGAGATGCACTGTATATCTATAGGGCCTCTTTAAAGGGGGACACTTCTTGTTTATTTCTCCACATTTTTTGTACGCATACAACTCAGAGTTTATGATCAAACTTATAAAACAACCATTACATGTACACAAAGACAGGTATGTCTGTTTTCATAGTTAGATATATTTAAATCAGTTTGTCATGGCTATGTTTGTGTAATCAGTGTTTATTGTTTTGTATGAGCATGCCTAGGATTAAGAACCGTTTCCATAGTGACCTTTTGTCGTTGCTGTTTTAATTATTTCCAACAGTTACTACGTGGAGTTTCATGATGTATGTAAGTTATCAATTAACATAATTAAGTTTGTTGAAGTTTAATTTGGAAACTGGAACCATTAAGGTAGTATATTATATTATATAACTGAGCTTGCTATACTCATTGTTTCACATCTATCAAACCACTCCAAGTCTTTGCAGTTATGATGTGTGTTCTTCGCAATAAAGGAGAATGATTTCTGAAACTAAATGAATATAACATGAAGTCCAGAGCAGTGCAGCGGCGGCAACGAGAGCAAATGATTTTAAAAACACGAGCAGAAGGTAGTGAAGATAACCAGAGCACTTCCCCAACACTTCCTTTTGACATCAGTCCATGTCTGTTTCTGGTTGTTATAAAGTCCAGAGCCTTTCAGACTCCAAATAATCGTCTTATCGAGGACACCACCTTCACTTAAAAATGAACTACTTCCAGAAAAGCCACATCTTGGTGCAGCTTTAGAGCAGGAGTGTGCGTCCAAATATCTCTTATCAGCCGAACCATGCAGAGGACGGATGTGGATTTCCTCCACTTGCATAACATAATGAAGTAAACAGTTTGATGGTCTGCATAACTATTTCGAGATATTTATGGCTTTTTTACTTGTATCCTTTGGTTACTATACCCCTTTATGAAATTAGAAATACACTACATGTATACAGTTGTGTACATTTAAAGGTCCCATGTCATGTTTTTCTTGTTATCACCCGTCCCCTTGTGTGCTATGAAGCTTTTTCTGCATGTAAACGGTCTGCAGAGTCACAAACCCTCAAAGTACACCCTGTAGGGAGTAAAACTCTAACACAGAAAAGACCTGTCTATGCTGCCCCAGAACGCCTCGTTGGAGATTTCTCTTTTTCCATTTTTTTTTCTTCTTGGGTATAGTGACGTATTTCGGGTATAGTGACGTTACGTCCGCGGAGCCGTTACGTTTGGACCAATCCGCGGACTTCCTCACACACACACACTCGGCGGGACGTTGCGAGGTTCGCTGCTGCGAGGAGCGGGACACTGTGAGCTGGCTCACTGGTGTGGGGTCGGCGAGACACCGCGGAACTCAGCCTGGGCGCACATATTTGTCAGGGGTCTTTGAGCACCAGGATTATTGATTATGTTCTTCA
>NW_011336209.1:0-3125 GCF_000735185.1 Notothenia coriiceps
CAATCAGCCTCTCTGATTGCCATCATGGTTTTTATTACTGCCCATCATTACGGCCATCAGTGTTATCCTCATTGTTCTGCAGCTGACAGCGCAGCTCAAGGAAGCCGTGAATATTGTAAAGGCTTCTTCATGTCAGGAAACAAACTGCTTCACGGGCTTTAATGGGCTATGAACAAAGTAGTCCAGGTTGCTGTTGAGGAGAGGCTTCCCCTTCGCATTTAAAGGTGACCTATCATGCAAAATGCACTTTTGTACGTCTTGTATACATGAATATGTGTCCCCGGTGTTCCAGGGAACTCACCAAGTGTCAGAAAACACAACCCTCTCTATTTTCCTCCATACCTAAATCTCTAAAAAAGGGGCTGCAACGGATCTGATACAGACTGATCCAGATTTGAACACTTCTATGACGTCACAGAAGTGGCGCTACGGCTATTGGGCCAACTCCACCAATCAGGAGGAGACAGCCACGGACATTGCCGTTGGAAAGCGCTGGAGACGCTGTAGTACATATGCCAGGCCTGTAGATGGTGCTGTTCTCACAGAATCAGCCCATGCTAAGACAGTGTTCAATTGAGCGAAATGAGGAATGGCTAAAATTCATGATCAGTTTGGTATTTTGAAAAATGAAAAGTATAAATATGCCTTATATAGGTATGGTCCTACACTATATTATTCATATAGCATGATAGGTCCACTTTAAATGTAGTAGAAACACTAAGTAAAAACTACAAAAAGGATGAAGGTTGGATGTAATTAATTTTCATTTTCATAGACAGGAAGTTGTTTAGCAGAAGGATTAATCGGACATAAAAATACAAATGCACTTATTCCTGCATTTCACTTTAACGATTGTATGTCCTAACTATATTGTATGTTGCTGTTATGCATATGAAAATAAAGCTTTTGTATTTTTTTGAATCCCATATTAAGCATTTGTCATTGTCAGGGAATCATTCTGTATACATGTTTACCTTTCGCCCTCTGACGCAGATCACCAACCTTGAGCAGCCGTTATCTCCCTTAAAAAGGGGGTGCCCTAGCATGTTGTTGATTTGACCAGTTTGTGACCGGGCAGCTCTCGGTCAGAGATAGTTATTGTTGTGGGACACCTGGAACACATCCTTCTCCGGGTGTAGATGACCCCGAGCCATAAGCGACAAGAAATGTGATTCAGTGTCCTCAGCTGTTTAGTCCATCTATTGAAGAATGTTGATTATTCCACTCTGAACTAAAACCTGGAGCTACATGAGGGCTCTTCAGAATTGATTTGGCATCTCAACCGTGTGGTCAGACCGTGACACACCACCTGTCTCGTGAATTCTCCGGCCGAAGCTCCAAATAAACCGTCAGTGTTTGCCATCAAAGCTCCAGCTCTCCTCGTGTCTCTCTGAGTCCTGACTCCACTTGCTTCAGAAGTTTCCCCCACAGTCATCATCTCAATGCTTAAGAAATAATTGAGGGCTTGATTGTAAATAAAAATATAGTTACACTTTCATTCTGTATGTTTGAGATCATGGGAATGCCAATCCAACTGCAAGCACTGCCTTGTTTTACACGTCAATCATTTCAATATAAATAATTTCCAAGAAGTTTCCTGGAGTCTTTAAATACACTAACACTTTATTAGAAATTGGAGGCTTTAGTGGCAAAAACACACATCTCTAAATCTATTTATTTATACATTGTTATGTGTGCCATCCAGGGAGTATGAATCAAACTGTTTGTGTATCTGTTATCATTTCATTTTTAAATGCACTTCATTCTCTTTATCTGTTAATGTAGACTAAGCCTCTGTGCATTGCTAGTATGGTACAAATTATTAGTATTATTTTTGAACATTTTCCAACTAAACATCGGGGTATCCTTCCTTGAATAAGAACGAAATGGGTATTTGAATGAAAGTTAGGACATTATTCCTACAATTACTCAGAAACTATTATCATCCCTTATTCCCCAAAGATAAAGGTTTGTGAAGCAGAGCAAAACATATAAATGCTGGGTTCCTATTTTCTGTTCACAAAGTGCAAATGCTGTAATGATATAGAATTATCTCCAGTGCTGCTCAACTTATAAATATATGTTTTATCGATTTAAATCAAAGTTATGTTTCCCGTTTCCTCGTAACCTTTAAAACATGTGATTGACATGTGTGAAGTTAGAGTGGTGTGTGTGTGTGTGTGTGTGTGTGTGTGTACTGTAACTTGAACGATCGACTCACAGCCATTAGATGTGAGTCTGTGAGTGTGAGTGTGAGTGTGAGTGTGTGTGTGTGTGTGTGTGTGTGTGTGTGTGTGTGTGTGTGTGTGTGTGTGTGTGTGTGTGTGTGTGTGTGTGTGTGTGTGTGTGTGTGTGTGTGTGTGTTTGTTGTAAAGAAACTCAAGCCCTTCTGCCACCTGAGCCAAAGCACCTTGCACAATGCAAATGTGTTTTATTGACTGTAGGATCCATGTGCACAGCTTTTAAAATAAACAAACTGTAATAAACGTGTAATGCTCACCATTCACAAACCCAAAGGCATGCAGCGCGCCCGAAAAAACCACTTTGTATTGTGGGATCTCACTATGCAGCGCTGCTCCTTTCAGGTGCTTAGCAAGAATAACAGACATCGTAATGGTGTGTCCAAGGTGTCTTTCATATTGTAGGGCTCCTCGTATCTACATGTCTTTAAGGTAAGTTTGTGTAATGTGTCTTTCTGTTTTATCTGAGCAAATATACCATCTACCTCAAAAGAGCTTTGAAGGATGAAAGGAGGACGTGAATACAAAAGGAATATGAGAGTTTACAAAGACCTGATGATTAGATCAGACAGCTTTGGAAATATCACTCATTCATGTTGGCGAAAAAAGGCTTATTGGGTGTGCAGAATGAATTTAAAGGTAACATGAATGTAGTGTATTAGGGTTATTTAGTGCTAGGTTTTGAGTAATCGTGAATATGGGTCAATTTTTACAGTTCTTAAAGGTGTTCAATGATTTGAGTTTCATGTGTTAAGTTTTGGGTTTATTTTGCTGTTCTGTGTTCCCTGGGTGTTTCTCAATCGCGAGGATGCTGGCTTGGTCACGTACTTCCAAGTCACATCCTTTAGAAACGAAGCAAGTATGCTTCCAAGCCACGGCTTCGGA
>NW_011336210.1:0-2693 GCF_000735185.1 Notothenia coriiceps
CTTTTGCTTTTCTTATCTGCTAAATGTCGTTTGCGATCTTGGCGAGTGGTGTAAACTGTGTTCGTTATTCTCCCGTCCAGGAGAGAAGCTTTAAAAGGAGACTAAATGGAGTCTCTGTGAAGGTTCAATTGGGTACTTTAATTAAAAAAGGCGCGGGTATGTCACAAGCATGATATTGTTCAGTCAGACAAACAGCTGTGATCTGGCTCTCCTGAGCAAGAAGAGAGGGCGAATCCCTCGTCCGGTGCTGCTATATATATCCTCTGCTGGCTCCTCCCCGCCAGCCGGCTCGCCTCGTCTCTAATGTCCGTTGTTGCATTTAAACAGAGGATTGGTTCTTTTCACATTCAATATATGCTTAACACGCCTTTTCTCCTCATATTCTCTTTCATCACTTTTCATGTAACACATTCTAAACGCTGTAATCAATACTCTAAAAAATACTTCTCGAAAATACTTCACGGCTGGTTTGGTTTCCGGTCATTCCGGATGTTGTCACATGCTACTCTCGTCTGTAAACAATAATGTATTCAAATAAACTGTACCTTCATTTAATATTCAGCATGGTAGTATCTCGACATCTATAGTTGTAGTGTTAAATCAGAAGGCTTCGGTTTGCACCACTCCATATCATTTCGCTACTAAATTCACCTCTTTTGGAAATTGTAAATGTACCACATGTGCTAACTGCCAACCGGAGATGAAAGAGTTTCAGAATAAAGCTTAACAGCTGGTTGTGCACAAGAATTTCTGGTTTTTCAGTGTAAAACTGTTTAAACTACATTTCCCCATTAAAACATTGATTTTAATTTCTAACACTATCTCAAACCAAATAACAATTTAGAGTTTATTTCACAACATGCGTAACCTGGGTTCACTTCTAATATTTCAGGGTTAAAAAAGCAATGAAATAAGTTTTAGAGAACCATTTAAACCCATCATCACACTTTGTGTTTGCCAAACATCACGCATCATTTAACATACGCTTAACCCTTGTTGTCTTAGCAGGAGGAACTGGAGTTACAAGTGTTTGCCTGTCATATCAATTACTAAAAAACGGTTTAAGCAGCAGGTTAACAGCTTTGGTAAATTGCCAGATCCTTATCCCTAAAACCTCTCCATTACTCTCTCAGTGCGCCGTATAAAGTACCTAAAAAATGTGTACTAAGACGGGTTTCTGTATTTTTAATATCTAGTCTAACCATCAGTCTTCCTTATTTCTTCCTACCCAAAGAAAGTGTCTTTAACGTGGCAATAACTCTCCGTAGACAGGATTAGAGTCATGTTGGAAACATAATAAAAACGGTGTTATTATCAAGGGTGGCAGCTTTTACAGTACTGATATAAAATCTGATTGTTTGTTTCTCACCAAAGTACCATGCCTCGCAGTAACATCAACAACACTGAGACATTTATGATGAAATAGCCTGCGGTTGACATATTAATCAGCATGTTTTTCATCAATGCCCCTTATTGGATGTTCCCTGTCATCACTGTCATCTTAACAAGTGGAGGCGTCAGCCACAGGAAGGCTTATTCACAGCTTAATTGACTGGAGCCAGATCATTTGAGGCTAACCGCACTTTCTCACAATGAGCTTGCGATCAAATCAATGGTTTGCAGGGAGAGAGTGTTGCATGTAGTGCTCATTAATTCAATCTGCAAATATCCCCCTTCTGCTGGAGCCAGAAACGGAGGAAGGCTATTGATCGTGTTCTTCCCTTTGGCCAAACACAACACGTTTGCATTTTCAGTATTAGGAAAACACAAAGACACATAACAAACCTTTTTCTATTGTTTCCATCTAAACTGCATATATGTTTTTATTATCTTGGTTGGCTACTGGCTACAAACTAGAAACCCCTCCCTGTGAACTGAAATGATTTGCCTCACCCGGGGGAATAGGAGCATTCACATTACTGTACAATAGGTTTAGAAATGTGGAAAGGCCATCATTTAGATTTTGTTTGTGCTCTCAAAATAGCATGCAGACGACTCTGTAAGTGCAGAGTCTAACCAGGAAGGCCCAGATGATAATGCTACATATTGGGAAAACATTGTTACTTGTGTTATACTTAGGTTTTTCTTTCATCTTTCTAACATAGATGTATCATGGGCGTAACATGGGTGTACTTTAGGTGTAATATAGATGTGAGATGGAACAGGTTGTAACATAGGTGTGTTGTGGTTGTATGGGGGGTGTATTAAGGGTGTAATCTGGGGGTAGTATGTGTGTAATGTTGGTGTAACATGGGTGTCATATAGATATAGGGGTAACATGGGTGTCATATAGATATAGGGGTAACATGGGTGTAACGTGGGTGTAGTATGTGTGTAATATTGTTGTAACAGTTGTAATATAGATAGGGGTAATATAGGTGTATCTTGGATTTCACAGGGTGTAATATGGGTGTAACGTGGGTTTATCATTGGTGTAACATATATGGTGTATCTAACATGGGTGGAACGTATGTGTAAGATTGGTTTAATACAAAATGTATACCGTAAATGGGCATTGTATCTCAGGAGGAGTCACATTTCCGGCTAGATACAAAGAAATAACAATCATTTTTTCCTAAATATTTTCATGTACTTGCCAATTTAAGGGTTAACAATGATGGCTTCCAGTCCGGTTAGGGATAGGGTTAAGACTGTCTACCTCAGCGGTTCCCAACTTGGGGGGCGACAAAGAT